>NC_069505.1:476564790-476734806 GCF_027579735.1 Bombina bombina | reverse complement strand
GGCTACGATACTGCCACTGCGCAAAGCTAACACTCTTCCACGTGAGATAAGAACGCCATAAACCACTATTTTATTTTAATTGTGGTGATTAAAAAGCATGGGGAGATCTGCCGCAATGGTTTGTGGGAGAAAAAATATGCTAATTAAACAATTGTCAGAAAAGCGTAATAGTTTCTAAATTAAAGAGAGCGCTGATGAAAAATAATCTGATTTTAGACAAACAAAATCAGCCTCCTGAGAGGCTGTCAAAAATTGTCAATGATGACTATATTTCAAGTCATCATGACGGGGTATTGGTAAAAGTTTTCAATTAGCAATAATCACGCCTCGGTTGAACCTCATAGGCTACGATACTGCCACTGCGCAAAGCTAACACTCTTCCACGTGAGATAAGAGCGCCATAAACGACTATTTTATTTTAATTGTGGTGATTAAAAAGCATGGGGAGATCTGCCGCAATGGTTTGTGGGAGAAAAAATATGGTAAACAATTGTCAGAAAAGCGTAATAGTTTCTAAATTAAAGAGAGCGCTGATGAAAAATAATCTGATTTTAAACAAACAAAATCAGCCTCCTGAGAGGCTGTCAAAAATTGTCAATGCTGACTATATTTCAAGTCATCATGACAGGGTATTGGTAAAAGTTTTCAATTAGCAATAATCGCGCCTCGGTTGAACCTCATAGGCTACGATACTGCCACTGCGCAAAGCTAACACTCTTCCACGTGAGATAAGAGCGCCATAAACGACTATCTTATTTTGATTGTGGTGACTAAAAAGCATGGGGAGATCTGCCGCAATGGTTTGTGGGAGAAAAAATATGGTAAACAATTGTCACAAAAGCGTAATAGTTTCTAAATTAAAGAGAGTGCTTATGAAAAATAAACTGATTTTAGACAAACAAAATCAGCCTCCTGAGAGACTGTTAAAAATTGTCAATGCTGACTATATTTCAAGTCATCATGACGGGGTATTGGTAAAAGTTTTCAATTAGCAATAATCGCGCCTCGGTTGAACCTCATAGGCTACGATACTGCCACTGCGCAAAGCTAACACTCTTCCACGTGAGATAAGAGCGCCATAAACGACTATCTTATTTTGATTGTGGTGACTAAAAAGCATGGGGAGATCTGCCGCAATGGTTTGTGGGAGAAAAAATATGCTAATTAAACAATTGTCAGAAAAGCGTAATAGTTTCTAAATTAAAGAGAGCGCTGATGAAAAATAATCTGATTTTAGACAAACAAAATCAGCCTCCTGAGAGGCTGTCAAAAATTGTCAATGCTGACTATATTTCAAGTCATCATGACGGGGTATTGGTAAAAGTTTTCAATTAGCAATAATCACGCCTCGGTTGAACCTCATAGGCTACGATACTGCCACTGCGCAAAGCTAACACTCTTCCACGTGAGATAAGAGCGCCATAAACGACTATCTTATTTTAATTGTGGTGATTAAAAAGCATGGGGAGATCTGCCGCAATGGTTTGTGGGAGAAAAAATATGGTAAACAATTGTCACAAAAGCGTAATAGTTTCTAAATTAAAGAGAGTGCTGATGAAAAATAATCTGATTTTAGACAAACAAAATCAGCCTCCTGAGAGACTGTCAAAAATTGTCAATGCTGACTATATTTCAAGTCATCATGACGGGGTATTGGTAAAAGTTTTCAATTAGCAATAATCACGCCTCGGTTGAACCTCATAGGCTACGATACTGCCACTGCGCAAAGCTAACACTCTTCCACGTGAGATAAGAGCGCCATAAACGACTATCTTATTTTGATTGTGGTGACTAAAAAGCATGGGGAGATCTGCCGCAATGGTTTGTGGGAGAAAAAATATGCTAATTAAACAATTGTCAGAAAAGCGTAATAGTTTCTAAATTAAAGAGAGCGCTGATGAAAAATAATCTGATTTTAGACAAACAAAATCAGCCTCCTGAGAGGCTGTCAAAAATTGTCAATGCTGACTATATTTCAAGTCATCATGACGGGGTATTGGTAAAAGTTTTCAATTAGCAATAATCACGCCTCGGTTGAACCTCATAGGCTACGATACTGCCACTGCGCAAAGCTAACACTCTTCCACATGAGATAAGAGCGCCATAAACGACTATCTTATTTTGAGTGTGGTGACTAAAAAGCATGGGGAGATCTACCGCAATGGTTTGTGGGAGAAAAAATATGCTAATTAAACAATTGTCAGAAAAGCGTAATAGTTTCTAAATTAAAGAGAGTGCTGATAAAAAATAATCTGATTTTAGACAAACAAAATCAGCCTCCTGAGAGGCTGTCAAAAATTGTCAATGCTAACTATATTTCAAGTCATCATGACGGGGTATTGGTTAAAGTTTTCAATTAGCAATAATCACGCCTCGGTTGAACCTCATAGGCTACGATACTGCCACTGCGCAAAGCTAACAGTCTTCCACGTGAGATAAGGGCGTCATAAACGACTATCTTATTTTGATTGTGGTGACTAAAAAGCATGGGGAGATCTGCCACAATGGTTTGAACCTCATAGGCTACGATACTACCACTGCGCAAAGCTAGCACTCTTCCACGTGAGATAAGAGCGCCATAAACGACTAAAAAGCATGGGGAGATCTGCCGCAATGGTTTGTGGGAGAAAAAATATGCTAAACAATTGTCAGAAAAGCGTAATAGTTTCTAAATTAAAGAGAGCGCTGATGAAAAATAATCTGATTTTAGACAAACAAAATCAGCCTCCTGAGAGGCTGTCAAAAATTGTCAATGCTGACTATATTTCAAGTCATCATGACGGGGTATTGGTAAAAGTTTTCAATTAGCAATAATCACGCCTCGGTTGAACCTCATAGGCTACGATACTGCCACTGCGCAAAGCTAACACTCTTCCACGTGAGATAAGAGCGCCATAAACGACTATCTTATTTTGATTGTGGTGACTAAAAAGCATGGGAAGATCTGCCGCAATGGTTTGTGGGAGAAAAAATATGCTAATTAAACAATTGTCAGAAAACCGTAATAGTTTCTAAATTAAAGAGAGCGCTGATAAAAAATAATCTGATTTTAGACAAACAAAATCAGCCTCCTGAGAGGCTGTCAAAAATTGTCAATGCTGACTATATTTCAAGTCATCATGACGGGGTATTGGTTAAAGTTTTCAATTAGCAATAATCACGCCTCGGTTGAACCTCATAGGCTACGATACTGCCACTGCGCAAAGCTAACACTCTTCCACGTGAGATAAGGGCGTCATAAACGACTATCTTATTTTGATTGTGGTGACTAAAAAGCATGGGGAGATCTGCCACAATGGTTTGTGGGAGAAAAAATATGCTAATTAAACAATTGTCAGAATAGTTTCTAAATTAAAGGGAGCGCTGATGAAAAATAATCTGATTTTAGACAAACAAAATCAGCCTCCTGAGAGGCTGTCAAAAATTGTCAATGCTGACTATATTTCAAGTCATCATGACGGGGTATTGGTAAAAGTTTTCAATTAGCAATAATCATGCCTCGGTTGAACCTCATAGGCTACGATACTGCCACTGCGCAAAGCTAACACACTTCCACGTGAGATAAGAGTGCCATAAACCACTATCTTATTTTAATTGTGGTGACTACAAAGCATGGGGAGATCTACCGCAATGGTTTGTGGGAGAAAAAATATGCTAAACAATTGTCACAAAAGCGTAATAGTTTCTAAATGAGAGTGCTGATGAAAAATAATCTGATTTTAGACAAACAAAATCAGCCTTCTGAGAGGCTGTCAAAAAATGTCAATGCTGACTATATTTCAAGTCATCATGACGGGGTATTGGTAAAAGTTTTCAATTAGCAATAATCACGCCTCGGTTGAACTTTATAGGCTACGTGAGATAAGAGCGCCATAAACGACTATCTTATTTTGATTGTGGTGACTAAAAAGCATGGGAAGATCTGCCGCAATGGTTTGTGGGAGAAAAAATATGCCAATTAAACAATTGTCAGAAAAGCGTAATAGTTTCTAAATTAAAGAGAGTGCTGATAAAAAATAATCTGATTTTAGACAAACAAAATCAGCCTCCTGAGAGGCTGTCAAAAATTGTCAATGCTGACTATATTTCAAGTCATCATGACGGGGTATTGGTTAAAGTTTTCAATTAGCAATAATCACGCCTCGGTTGAACCTCATAGGCTACGATACTGCCACTGCGCAAAGCTAACACTCTTCCACGTGAGATAAGGGCGTCATAAACGACTATCTTATTTTGATTGTGGTGACTAAAAAGCATGGGGAGATCTGCCACAATGGTTTGAACCTCATAGGCTACGATACTACCACTGCGCAAAGCTAGCACTCTTCCACGTGAGATAAGAGCGCCATAAACGACTAAAAAGCATGGGGAGATCTGCCGCAATGGTTTGTGGGAGAAAAAATATGCTAAACAATTGTCAGAAAAGCGTAATAGTTTCTAAATTAAAGAGTGCTGATGAAAAATAATCTGATTTTAGACAAACAAAATCAGCCTCCAGAGAGGCTGTCAAAAATTGTCAATGCTGACTATATTTCAAGTCATCATGACGGGGTATTGGTAAAAGTTTTCAATTAGCAATAATCACGCCTCGGTTGAACCTCATAGGCTACGATACTGCCACTGCGCAAAGCTAACACTCTTCCACGTGAGATAAGAGCGCCATAAACGACTATCTTATTTTGATTGTGGTGACTAAAAAGCATGGGAAGATCTGCCGCAATGGTTTGTGGGAGAAAAAATATGCTAATTAAACAATTGTCAGAAAAGCGTAATAGTTTCTAAATTAAAGAGAGTGCTGATAAAAAATAATCTGATTTTAGACAAACAAAATCAGCCTCCTGAGAGGCTGTCAAAAATTGTCAATGCTGACTATATTTCAAGTCATCATGACGGGGTATTGGTTAAAGTTTTCAATTAGCAATAATCACGCCTCGGTTGAACCTCATAGGCTACGATACTGCCACTGCGCAAAGCTAACACTCTTCCACGTGAGATAAGGGCGTCATAAACGACTATCTTATTTTGATTGTGGTGACTAAAAAGCATGGGGAGATCTGCCACAATGGTTTGAAACTCATAGGCTACGATACTACCACTGCGCAAAGCTAGCACTCTTCCACGTGAGATAAGAGTGCCATAAACGACTAAAAAGCATGGGGAGATCTGCCGCAATGGTTTGTGGGAGAAAAAATATGCTAAACAATTGTCAGAAAAGCGTAATAGTTTCTAAATTAAAGAGTGCTGATGAAAAATAATCTGATTTTAGACAAACAAAATCAGCCTCCTGAGAGACTGTCAAAAATTGTCAATGCTGACTATATTTCAAGTCATCATGACGGAGTATTGGTAAAAGTTTTCAATTAGCAATAATCACGCCTCGGTTGAACCTCATAGGCTACGATACTGCCACTGCGCAAAGCTAACACTCTTCCACGTGAGATAAGAGCGCCATAAACGACTATCTTATTTTAATTGTGGTGACTAAAAAGCATGGGGAGATCTGCCGCAATGGTTTGTGGGAGAAAAAATATGCTAAACAATTGTCACAAAAGCGTAATAGTTTCTAAATTAAAGAGAGCGCTGATGAAAAATAATCTGATTTTAGACAAACAAAATCAGCCTCCTGAGAGGCTGTCAAAACTTGTCAATGCTGACTATATTTCAAGTCATCATGCCGGGGTATTGGTAAAAGTTTTCAATTAGCAATAATCACGCCTCGGTTGAACCTCATAGGCTACGATACTGCAACTGAGCAAAGCTAACACTCTTCCACGTGAGATAAGAGCGCCATAAACGACTATCTTATTTTAATTGTGGTGACTAAAAAGCATGGGGAGATCTGCCGCAATGGTTTGTGGGAGAAAAAATATGCTAAACAAGTGTCACAAAAGCGTAATAGTTTCTAAATTAAAGAGAGCGCTGATGAAAAATAATCTGATTTTAGACAAACAAAATCAGCCTCCTGAGAGGCTGTCAAAAATTGTCAATGCTGACTATATTTCAAGTCATCATGACGGGGTATTGGTAAAAGTTTTCAATTAGCAATAATCACGCCTCGGTTGAACCTCATAGGCTACGATACTGCCACTGCGCAAAGCTAACACTCTTCCACGTGAGATAAGAGCGCCATAAACGACTATCTTATTTTGATTGTGGTGACTAAAAAGCATGGGGAGATCTGCCGCAATGGTTTGTGGGAGAAAAAATATGCTAATTAAACAATTGTCAGAAAAGCGTAATAGTTTCTAAATTAAAGAGAGCGCTGATGAAAAATAATCTGATTTTAGACAAACAAAATCAGCCTCCTGAAAGGCTGTCAAATATTGTCAATGCTGACTATATTTCAAGTCATCATGACGGGGTATTGGTAAAAGTTTTCAATTAGCAATAATCACGCCTCGGTTGAACCTCATAGGCTACGATACTGCCACAGCGCAAAGCTAACACTCTTCCACGTGAGATAAGAGCGCCATAAACGACTATCTTATTTTAATTGTGGTGACTAAAAAGCATGGGGAGATCTGCCGCAATGGTTTGTGGGAGACAAAATATGCTAATTAAACAATTGCCAGAAAAGCGTAATAGTTTCTAAATTAAAGAGAGCGCTGATGAAAAATAATCTGATTTTAGACAAACAAAATCAGCCTCCTGAGAGGCTGTCAAAACTTGTCAATGCTGACTATATTTCAAGTCATCATGCCGGGGTATTGGTAAAAGTTTTCAATTAGCAATAATCACGCCTCGGTTGAACCTCATAGGCTATGATACTGCCACTGCGCAAAGCTAACACTCTTCCACGTGAGATAAGAGCGCCATAAACGACTATCTTATTTTAATTGTGGTGACTAAAAAGCATGGGGAGATCTGCCGCAATGGTTTGTGGGAGAAAAAATATGCTAATTAAACAATTGTCAGAAAAGCGTAATAGTTTCTAAATTAAAGAGAGCGCTGATGAAAAATAATCTGATTTTAGACAAACAAAATGAGCCTCCTGAAAGGCTGTCAAATATTGTCAATGCTGACTATATTTCAAGTCATCATGACGGGGTATTGGTAAAAGTTTTCAATTAGCAATAATCACGCCTCGGTTGAACCTCATAGGCTACGATACTGCCACTGCGCAAAGCTAACACTCTTCCACGTGAGATAAGAGCGCCATAAACGACTATCTTATTTTAATTGTGGTGACTAAAAAGCATGGGGAGATCTGCCGCAATGGTTTGTGGGAGACAAAATATGCTAATTAAACAATTGCCAGAAAAGCGTAATAGTTTCTAAATTAAAGAGAGCGCTGATGAAAAATAATCTGATTTTAGACAAACAAAATCAGCCTCCTGAGAGGCTGTCAAAACTTGTCAATGCTGACTATATTTCAAGTCATCATGACGGGGTATTGGTAAAAGTTTTCAATTAGCAATAATCACGCCTCGGTTGAACCTCATAGGCTATGATACTGCCACTGCGCAAAGCTAACACTCTTCCACGTGAGATAAGAGCGCCATAAACGACTATCTTATTTTAATTGTGGTGACTAAAAAGCATGGGGAGATCTGCCGCAATGGTTTGTGGGAGAAAAAATATGCTAATTAAACAATTGTCAGAAAAGCGTAATAGTTTCTAAATTAAAGAGAGCGCTGATGAAAAATAATCTGATTTTAGACAAACAAAATCAGCCTCCTGAGAGGCTGTCAAAAATTGTCAATGCTGACTATATTTCAAGTCATCATGACGGGGTATTGGTAAAAGTTTTCAATTAGCAATAATCACGCCTCGGTTGAACCTCATAGGCTACGATACTGCCACTGCGCAAAGCTAACACTCTTCCACGTGAGATAAGAGCGCCATAAACGACTATCTTATTTTAATTGTGGTGACTAAAAAGCATGGGGAGATCTGCCGCAATGGTTTGTGGGAGAAAAAATATGGTAAACAATTGTCACAAAAGCGTAATAGTTTCTAAATTAAAGAGAGTGCTGATGAAAAATAATCTGATTTTAGACAAACAAAATCAGCCTCCTGAGAGACTGTCAAAAATTGTCAATGCTGACTATATTTCAAGTCATCATGACGGGGTATTGGTAAAAGTTTTCAATTAGCAATAATCACGCCTCGGTTGAACCTCATAGGCTACGATACTGCCACTGCGCAAAGCTAACACTCTTCCACGTGAGATAAGAGCGCCATAAACCACTATCTTATTTTAATTGTGGTGACTAAAAAGCATGGGGAGATCTGCCGCAATGGTTTGTGGGAGAAAAAATATGCTAAACAATTGTCACAAAAGCGTAATAGTTTCTAAATTAAAGAGAGTGCTGATGAAAAATAATCTGATTTTAGACAAACAAAATCAGCCTCCTGAGAGGCTGTCAAAAATTGTCAATGCTGACTATATTTCAAGTCATCATGACGGGGTATTGGTAAAAGTTTTCAATTAGCAATAATCACGCCTCGGTTGAACCTCATAGGCTACGATACTGCCACTGCGCAAAGCTAACACTCTTCCACGTGAGATAAGAGCGCCATAAACGACTATCTTATTTTAATTGTGGTGACTAAAAAGCATGGGGAGATCTGCCGCAATGGTTTGTGGGAGAAAAAATATGCTAATTAAACAATTGTCAGAAAAGCGTAATAGTTTCTAAATTAAAGAGAGCGCTGATGAAAAATAATCTGATTTTAGACAAACAAAATCAGCCTCCTGAGAGGCTGTCAAAAATTGTCAATGCTGACTATATTTCAAGTCATCATGACGGGGTATTGGTAAAAGTTTTCAATTAGCAATAATCACGCCTCGGTTGAACCTCATAGGCTACGATACTGCCACTGCGCAAAGCTAACACTCTTCCACGTGAGATAAGAGCGCCATAAACGACTATCTTATTTTAATTGTGGTGATTAAAAAGCATGGGGAGATCTGCCGCAATGGTTTGTGGGAGAAAAAATATGGTAAACAATTGTCACAAAAGCGTAATAGTTTCTAAATTAAAGAGAGTGCTTATGAAAAATAAACTGATTTTAGACAAACAAAATCAGCCTCCTGAGAGACTGTCAAAAATTGTCAATGCTGACTATATTTCAAGTCATCATGACGGGGTATTGGTAAAAGTTTTCAATTAGCAATAATCACGCCTCGGTTGAACCTCATAGGCTACGATACTGCCACTGCGCAAAGCTAACACTCTTCCACGTGAGATAAGAGCGCCATAAACGACTATCTTATTTTGATTGTGGTGACTAAAAAGCATGGGGAGATCTGCCGCAATGGTTTGTGGGAGAAAAAATATGGTAAACAAATGTCACAAAAGCGTAATAGTTTCTAAATTAAAGAGAGTGCTTATGAAAAATAAACTGATTTTAGACAAACAAAATCAGCCTCCTGAGAGACTGTCAAAAATTGTCAATGCTGACTATATTTCAAGTCATCATGACGGGGTATTGGTAAAAGTTTTCAATTAGCAATAATCACGCCTCGGTTGAACCTCATAGGCTACGATACTGCCACTGCGCAAAGCTAACACTCTTCCACGTGAGATAAGAACGCCATAAACCACTATCTTATTTTAATTGTGGTGATTAAAAAGCATGGGGAGATCTGCCGCAATGGTTTGTGGGAGAAAAAATATGCTAATTAAACAATTGTCAGAAAAGCGTAATAGTTTCTAAATTAAAGAGAGCGCTGATGAAAAATAATCTGATTTTAGACAAACAAAATCAGCCTCCTGAGAGGCTGTCAAAAATTGTCAATGCTGACTATATTTCAAGTCATCATGACGGGGTATTGGTAAAAGTTTTCAATTAGCAATAATCACGCCTCGGTTGAACCTCATAGGCTACGATACTGCCACTGCGCAAAGCTAACACTCTTCCACGTGAGATAAGAGCGCCATAAACGACTATTTTATTTTAATTGTGGTGATTAAAAAGCATGGGGAGATCTGCCGCAATGGTTTGTGGGAGAAAAAATATGGTAAACAATTGTCAGAAAAGCGTAATAGTTTCTAAATTAAAGAGAGCGCTGATGAAAAATAATCTGATTTTAAACAAACAAAATCAGCCTCCTGAGAGGCTGTCAAAAATTGTCAATGCTGACTATATTTCAAGTCATCATGACGGGGTATTGGTAAAAGTTTTCAATTAGCAATAATCGCGCCTCGGTTGAACCTCATAGGCTACGATACTGCCACTGCGCAAAGCTAACACTCTTCCACGTGAGATAAGAGCGCCATAAACGACTATCTTATTTTAATTGTGGTGATTAAAAAGCATGGGGAGATCTGCCGCAATGGTTTGTGGGAGAAAAAATATGGTAAACAATTGTCACAAAAGCGTAATAGTTTCTAAATTAAAGAGAGTGCTTATGAAAAATAAACTGATTTTAGACAAACAAAATCAGCCTCCTGAGAGACTGTCAAAAATTGTCAATGCTGACTATATTTCAAGTCATCATGACGGGGTATTGGTAAAAGTTTTCAATTAGCAATAATCACGCCTCGGTTGAACCTCATAGGCTACGATACTGCCACTGCGCAAAGCTAACACTCTTCCACGTGAGATAAGAGCGCCATAAACGACTATCTTATTTTGATTGTGGTGACTAAAAAGCATGGGGAGATCTGCCGCAATGGTTTTTGGGAGAAAAAATATGGTAAACAAATGTCACAAAAGCGTAATAGTTTCTAAATTAAAGAGAGTGCTTATGAAAAATAAACTGCTTTTAGACAAACAAAATCAGCCTCCTGAGAGACTGTCAAAAATTGTCAATGCTGACTATATTTCAAGTCATCATGACGGGGTATTGGTAAAAGTTTTCAATTAGCAATAATCACGCCTCGGTTGAACCTCATAGGCTACGATACTGCCACTGCGCAAAGCTAACACTCTTCCACGTGAGATAAGAACGCCATAAACCACTATCTTATTTTAATTGTGGTGATTAAAAAGCATGGGGAGATCTGCCGCAATGGTTTGTGGGAGAAAAAATATGCTAATTAAACAATTGTCAGAAAAGCGTAATAGTTTCTAAATTAAAGAGAGCGCTGATGAAAAATAATCTGATTTTAGACAAACAAAATCAGCCTCCTGAGAGGCTGTCAAAAATTGTCAATGCTGACTATATTTCAAGTCATCATGACGGGGTATTGGTAAAAGTTTTCAATTAGCAATAATCACGCCTCGGTTGAACCTCATAGGCTACGATACTGCCACTGCGCAAAGCTAACACTCTTCCACGTGAGATAAGAGCGCCATAAACGACTATCTTATTTTGATTGTGGTGACTAAAAAGCATGGGGAGATCTGCCGCAATGGTTTGTGGGAGAAAAAAAAAGCTAATTAAACAATTGTCAGAAAAGCGTAATAGTTTCTAAATTAAAGAGAGCGCTGATGAAAAATAATCTGATTTTAGACAAACAAAATCAGCCTCCTGAGAGGCTGTCAAAAATTGTCAATGCTGACTATATTTCAAGTCATCATGACGGGGTATTGGTAAAAGTTTTCAATTAGCAATAATCACGCCTCGGTTGAACCTCATAGGCTACGATACTGCCACTGCGCAAAGCTAACACTCTTCCACGTGAGATAAGAGCGCCATAAACGACTATCTTATTTTAATTGTGGTGATTAAAAAGCATGGGGAGATCTGCCGCAATGGTTTGTGGGAGAAAAAATATGGTAAACAATTGTCACAAAAGCGTAATAGTTTCTAAATTAAAGAGAGTGCTTATGAAAAATAAACTGATTTTAGACAAACAAAATCAGCCTCCTGAGAGACTGTCAAAAATTGTCAATGCTGACTATATTTCAAGTCATCATGACGGGGTATTGGTAAAAGTTTTCAATTAGCAATAATCACGCCTCGGTTGAACCTCATAGGCTACGATACTGCCACTGCGCAAAGCTAACACTCTTCCACGTGAGATAAGAGCGCCATAAACGACTATCTTATTTTGATTGTGGTGACTAAAAAGCATGGGGAGATCTGCCGCAATGGTTTGTGGGAGAAAAAATATGCTAATTAAACAATTGTCAGAAAAGCGTAATAGTTTCTAAATTAAAGAGAGCGCTGATGAAAAATAATCTGATTTTAGACAAACAAAATCAGCCTCCTGAGAGGCTGTCAAAAATTGTCAATGCTGACTATATTTCAAGTCATCATGACGGGGTATTGGTAAAAGTTTTCAATTAGCAATAATCACGCCTCGGTTGAACCTCATAGGCTACGATACTGCCACTGCGCAAAGCTAACACTCTTCCACGTGAGATAAGAGCGCCATAAACGACTATCTTATTTTGATTGTGGTGACTAAAAAGCATGGGGAGATCTGCCGCAATGGTTTGTGGGAGAAAAAATATGCTAATTAAACAATTGTCAGAAAAGCGTAATAGTTTATAAATTAAAGAGAGCACTGATGAAAAATAATCTGATTTTAGACAAACAAAATCAGCCTCCTGAGAGGCTGTCAAAAATTGTCAATGCTGACTATATTTCAAGTCATCATGACGGGGTATTGGTAAAAGTTTTCAATTAGCAATAATCACGCCTCGGTTGAACCTCATAGGCTACGATACTGCCACTGCGCAAAGCTAACACTCTTCCACGTGAGATAAGAGCGCCATAAACGACTATCTTATTTTAATTGTGGTGATTAAAAAGCATGGGGAGATCTGCCGCAATGGTTTGTGGGAGAAAAAATATGGTAAACAATTGTCACAAAAGCGTAATAGTTTCTAAATTAAAGAGAGTGCTTATGAAAAATAAACTGATTTTAGACAAACAAAATCAGCCTCCTGAGAGACTGTCAAAAATTGTCAATGCTGACTATATTTCAAGTCATCATGACGGGGTATTGGTAAAAGTTTTCAATCAGCAATAATCACGCCTCGGTTGAACCTCATAGGCTACGATACTGCCACTGCGCAAAGCTAACACTCTTCCACGTGAGATAAGAGCGCCATAAACGACTATCTTATTTTGATTGTGGTGACTAAAAAGCATGGGGAGATCTGCCGCAATGGTTTGTGGGAGAAAAAATATGGTAAACAAATGTCACAAAAGCGTAATAGTTTCTAAATTAAAGAGAGTGCTTATGAAAAATAAACTGATTTTAGACAAACAAAATCAGCCTCCTGAGAGACTGTCAAAAATTGTCAATGCTGACTATATTTCAAGTCATCATGACGGGGTATTGGTAAAAGTTTTCAATTAGCAATAATCACGCCTCGGTTGAACCTCATAGGCTACGATACTGCCACTGCGCAAAGCTAACACTCTTCCACGTGAGATAAGAACGCCATAAACCACTATCTTATTTTAATTGTGGTGATTAAAAAGCATGGGGAGATCTGCCGCAATGGTTTGTGGGAGAAAAAATATGCTAATTAAACAATTGTCAGAAAAGCGTAATAGTTTCTAAATTAAAGAGAGCGCTGATGAAAAATAATCTGATTTTAGACAAACAAAATCAGCCTCCTGAGAGGCTGTCAAAAATTGTCAATGCTGACTATATTTCAAGTCATCATGACGGGGTATTGGTAAAAGTTTTCAATTAGCAATAATCACGCCTCGGTTGAACCTCATAGGCTACGATACTGCCACTGCGCAAAGCTAACACTCTTCCACGTGAGATAAGAGCGCCATAAACGACTATTTTATTTTAATTGTGGTGATTAAAAAGCATGGGGAGATCTGCCGCAATGGTTTGTGGGAGAAAAAATATGGTAAACAATTGTCAGAAAAGCGTAATAGTTTCTAAATTAAAGAGAGCGCTGATGAAAAATAATCTGATTTTAAACAAACAAAATCAGCCTCCTGAGAGGCTGTCAAAAATTGTCAATGCTGACTATATTTCAAGTCATCATGAAGGGGTATTGGTAAAAGTTTTCAATTAGCAATAATCGCGCCTCGGTTGAACCTCATAGGCTACGATACTGCCACTGCGCAAAGCTAACACTCTTCCACGTGAGATAAGAGCGCCATAAACGACTATCTTATTTTGATTGTGGTGACTAAAAAGCATGGGGAGATCTGCCGCAATGGTTTGTGGGAGAAAAAATATGGTAAACAATTGTCACAAAAGCGTAATAGTTTCTAAATTAAAGAGAGTGCTGATGAAAAATAATCTGATTTTAGACAAACAAAATCAGCCTCCTGAGAGACTGTCAAAAATTGTCAATGCTGACTATATTTCAAGTCATCATGACGGGGTATTGGTAAAAGTTTTCAATTAGCAATAATCGCGCCTCGGTTGAACCTCATAGGCTACGATACTGCCACTGCGCAAAGCTAACACTCTTCCACGTGAGATAAGAGCGCCATAAACGACTATCTTATTTTGATTGTGGTGACTAAAAAGCATGGGGAGATCTGCCGCAATGGTTTGTGGGAGAAAAAATATGCTAATTAAACAATTGTCAGAAAAGCGTAATAGTTTCTAAATTAAAGAGAGCGCTGATGAAAAATAATCTGATTTTAGACAAACAAAATCAGCCTCCTGAGAGGCTGTCAAAAATTGTCAATGCTGACTATATTTCAAGTCATCATGACGGGGTATTGGTAAAAGTTTTCAATTAGCAATAATCACGCCTCGGTTGAACCTCATAGGC
Source organism: Bombina bombina (assembly GCF_027579735.1). Lineage (NCBI taxonomy): Eukaryota > Metazoa > Chordata > Amphibia > Anura > Bombinatoridae > Bombina > Bombina bombina. The sequence continues at coordinate 476,720,205 of NC_069505.1, read as the reverse complement.
TACGATACTGCCACTGCGCAAAGCTAACACTCTTCCACGTGAGATAAGAGCGCCATAAACGACTATTTTATTTTAATTGTGGTGATTAAAAAGCATGGGGAGATCTGCCGCAATGGTTTGTGGGAGAAAAAATATGGTAAACAATTGTCACAAAAGCGTAATAGTTTCTAAATTAAAGAGAGTGCTGATGAAAAATAATCTGATTTTAGACAAACAAAATCAGCCTCCTGAGAGACTGTCAAAAATTGTCAATGCTGACTATATTTCAAGTCATCATGACGGGGTATTGGTAAAAGTTTTCAATTAGCAATAATCACGCCTCGGTTGAACCTCATAGGCTACGATACTGCCACTGCGCAAAGCTAACACTCTTCCACGTGAGATAAGAGCGCCATAAACGACTATCTTATTTTGATTGTGGTGACTAAAAAGCATGGGGAGATCTGCCGCAATGGTTTGTGGGAGAAAAAATATGCTAATTAAACAATTGTCAGAAAAGCGTAATAGTTTCTAAATTAAAGAGAGCGCTGATGAAAAATAATCTGATTTTAGACAAACAAAATCAGCCTCCTGAGAGGCTGTCAAAAATTGTCAATGCTGACTATATTTCAAGTCATCATGACGGGGTATTGGTAAAAGTTTTCAATTAGCAATAATCACGCCTCGGTTGAACCTCATAGGCTACGATACTGCCACTGCGCAAAGCTAACACTCTTCCACATGAGATAAGAGCGCCATAAACGACTATCTTATTTTGAGTGTGGTGACTAAAAAGCATGGGGAGATCTACCGCAATGGTTTGTGGGAGAAAAAATATGCTAATTAAACAATTGTCAGAAAAGCGTAATAGTTTCTAAATTAAAGAGAGTGCTGATAAAAAATAATCTGATTTTAGACAAACAAAATCAGCCTCCTGAGAGGCTGTCAAAAATTGTCAATGCTAACTATATTTCAAGTCATCATGACGGGGTATTGGTTAAAGTTTTCAATTAGCAATAATCACGCCTCGGTTGAACCTCATAGGCTACGATACTGCCACTGCGCAAAGCTAACACTCTTCCACGTGAGATAAGGGCGTCATAAACGACTATCTTATTTTGATTGTGGTGACTAAAAAGCATGGGGAGATCTGCCACAATGGTTTGAACCTCATAGGCTACGATACTACCACTGCGCAAAGCTAGCACTCTTCCACGTGAGATAAGAGCGCCATAAACGACTAAAAAGCATGGGGAGATCTGCCGCAATGGTTTGTGGGAGAAAAAATATGCTAAACAATTGTCAGAAAAGCGTAATAGTTTCTAAATTAAAGAGAGCGCTGATGAAAAATAATCTGATTTTAGACAAACAAAATCAGCCTCCTGAGAGGCTGTCAAAAATTGTCAATGCTGACTATATTTCAAGTCATCATGACGGGGTATTGGTAAAAGTTTTCAATTAGCAATAATCACGCCTCGGTTGAACCTCATAGGCTACGATACTGCCACTGCGCAAAGCTAACACTCTTCCACGTGAGATAAGAGCGCCATAAACGACTATCTTATTTTGATTGTGGTGACTAAAAAGCATGGGAAGATCTGCCGCAATGGTTTGTGGGAGAAAAAATATGCTAATTAAACAATTGTCAGAAAAGCGTAATAGTTTCTAAATTAAAGAGAGCGCTGATAAAAAATAATCTGATTTTAGACAAACAAAATCAGCCTCCTGAGAGGCTGTCAAAAATTGTCAATGCTGACTATATTTCAAGTCATCATGACGGGGTATTGGTTAAAGTTTTCAATTAGCAATAATCACGCCTCGGTTGAACCTCATAGGCTACGATACTGCCACTGCGCAAAGCTAACACTCTTCCACGTGAGATAAGGGCGTCATAAACGACTATCTTATTTTGATTGTGGTGACTAAAAAGCATGGGGAGATCTGCCACAATGGTTTGTGGGAGAAAAAATATGCTAATTAAACAATTGTCAGAATAGTTTCTAAATTAAAGGGAGCGCTGATGAAAAATAATCTGATTTTAGACAAACAAAATCAGCCTCCTGAGAGGCTGTCAAAAATTGTCAATGCTGACTATATTTCAAGTCATCATGACGGGGTATTGGTAAAAGTTTTCAATTAGCAATAATCATGCCTCGGTTGAACCTCATAGGCTACGATACTGCCACTGCGCAAAGCTAACACACTTCCACGTGAGATAAGAGTGCCATAAACCACTATCTTATTTTAATTGTGGTGACTACAAAGCATGGGGAGATCTACCGCAATGGTTTGTGGGAGAAAAAATATGCTAAACAATTGTCACAAAAGCGTAATAGTTTCTAAATGAGAGTGCTGATGAAAAATAATCTGATTTTAGACAAACAAAATCAGCCTTCTGAGAGGCTGTCAAAAAATGTCAATGCTGACTATATTTCAAGTCATCATGACGGGGTATTGGTAAAAGTTTTCAATTAGCAATAATCACGCCTCGGTTGAACTTTATAGGCTACGTGAGATAAGAGCGCCATAAACGACTATCTTATTTTGATTGTGGTGACTAAAAAGCATGGGAAGATCTGCCGCAATGGTTTGTGGGAGAAAAAATATGCCAATTAAACAATTGTCAGAAAAGCGTAATAGTTTCTAAATTAAAGAGAGTGCTGATAAAAAATAATCTGATTTTAGACAAACAAAATCAGCCTCCTGAGAGGCTGTCAAAAATTGTCAATGCTGACTATATTTCAAGTCATCATGACGGGGTATTGGTTAAAGTTTTCAATTAGCAATAATCACGCCTCGGTTGAACCTCATAGGCTACGATACTGCCACTGCGCAAAGCTAACACTCTTCCACGTGAGATAAGGGCGTCATAAACGACTATCTTATTTTGATTGTGGTGACTAAAAAGCATGGGGAGATCTGCCACAATGGTTTGAACCTCATAGGCTACGATACTACCACTGCGCAAAGCTAGCACTCTTCCACGTGAGATAAGAGCGCCATAAACGACTAAAAAGCATGGGGAGATCTGCCGCAATGGTTTGTGGGAGAAAAAATATGCTAAACAATTGTCAGAAAAGCGTAATAGTTTCTAAATTAAAGAGTGCTGATGAAAAATAATCTGATTTTAGACAAACAAAATCAGCCTCCAGAGAGGCTGTCAAAAATTGTCAATGCTGACTATATTTCAAGTCATCATGACGGGGTATTGGTAAAAGTTTTCAATTAGCAATAATCACGCCTCGGTTGAACCTCATAGGCTACGATACTGCCACTGCGCAAAGCTAACACTCTTCCACGTGAGATAAGAGCGCCATAAACGACTATCTTATTTTGATTGTGGTGACTAAAAAGCATGGGAAGATCTGCCGCAATGGTTTGTGGGAGAAAAAATATGCTAATTAAACAATTGTCAGAAAAGCGTAATAGTTTCTAAATTAAAGAGAGTGCTGATAAAAAATAATCTGATTTTAGACAAACAAAATCAGCCTCCTGAGAGGCTGTCAAAAATTGTCAATGCTGACTATATTTCAAGTCATCATGACGGGGTATTGGTTAAAGTTTTCAATTAGCAATAATCACGCCTCGGTTGAACCTCATAGGCTACGATACTGCCACTGCGCAAAGCTAACACTCTTCCACGTGAGATAAGGGCGTCATAAACGACTATCTTATTTTGATTGTGGTGACTAAAAAGCATGGGGAGATCTGCCACAATGGTTTGAAACTCATAGGCTACGATACTACCACTGCGCAAAGCTAGCACTCTTCCACGTGAGATAAGAGTGCCATAAACGACTAAAAAGCATGGGGAGATCTGCCGCAATGGTTTGTGGGAGAAAAAATATGCTAAACAATTGTCAGAAAAGCGTAATAGTTTCTAAATTAAAGAGTGCTGATGAAAAATAATCTGATTTTAGACAAACAAAATCAGCCTCCTGAGAGACTGTCAAAAATTGTCAATGCTGACTATATTTCAAGTCATCATGACGGAGTATTGGTAAAAGTTTTCAATTAGCAATAATCACGCCTCGGTTGAACCTCATAAGCTACGATACTGCCACTGCGCAAAGCTAACACTCTTCCACGTGAGATAAGAGCGCCATAAACGACTATCTTATTTTAATTGTGGTGACTAAAAAGCATGGGGAGATCTGCCTCAATGGTTTGTGGGAGAAAAAATATGCTAAACAATTGTCACAAAAGCGTAATAGTTTCTAAATGAGAGTGCTGATGAAAAATAATCTGATTTTAGACAAACAAAATCAGCCTCCTGAGAGACTGTCAAAAATTGTCAATGCTGACTATATTTCAAGTCATCATGACGGAGTATTGGTAAAAGTTTTCAATTAGCAATAATCACGCCTCGGTTGAACCTCATAGGCTACGATACTGCCACTGCGCAAAGCTAACACTCTTCCACGTGAGATAAGAGCGCCATAAACGACTATCTTATTTTAATTGTGGTGACTAAAAAGCATGGGGAGATCTGCCGCAATGGTTTGTGGGAGAAAAAATATGCTAAACAATTGTCACAAAAGCGTAATAGTTTCTAAATTAAAGAGAGCGCTGATGAAAAATAATCTGATTTTAGACAAACAAAATCAGCCTCCTGAGAGGCTGTCAAAACTTGTCAATGCTGACTATATTTCAAGTCATCATGCCGGGGTATTGGTAAAAGTTTTCAATTAGCAATAATCACGCCTCGGTTGAACCTCATAGGCTACGATACTGCAACTGAGCAAAGCTAACACTCTTCCACGTGAGATAAGAGCGCCATAAACGACTATCTTATTTTAATTGTGGTGACTAAAAAGCATGGGGAGATCTGCCGCAATGGTTTGTGGGAGACAAAATATGCTAATTAAACAATTGCCAGAAAAGCGTAATAGTTTCTAAATTAAAGAGAGCGCTGATGAAAAATAATCTGATTTTAGACAAACAAAATCAGCCTCCTGAGAGGCTGTCAAAACTTGTCAATGCTGACTATATTTCAAGTCATCATGACGGGGTATTGGTAAAAGTTTTCAATTAGCAATAATCACGCCTCGGTTGAACCTCATAGGCTATGATACTGCCACTGCGCAAAGCTAACACTCTTCCACGTGAGATAAGAGCGCCATAAACGACTATCTTATTTTAATTGTGGTGACTAAAAAGCATGGGGAGATCTGCCGCAATGGTTTGTGGGAGAAAAAATATGCTAATTAAACAATTGTCAGAAAAGCGTAATAGTTTCTAAATTAAAGAGAGCGCTGATGAAAAATAATCTGATTTTAGACAAACAAAATCAGCCTCCTGAGAGGCTGTCAAAACTTGTCAATGCTGACTATATTTCAAGTCATCATGCCGGGGTATTGGTAAAAGTTTTCAATTAGCAATAATCACGCCTCGGTTGAACCTCATAGGCTATGATACTGCCACTGCGCAAAGCTAACACTCTTCCACGTGAGATAAGAGCGCCATAAACGACTATCTTATTTTAATTGTGGTGACTAAAAAGCATGGGGAGATCTGCCGCAATGGTTTGTGGGAGAAAAAATATGCTAATTAAACAATTGTCAGAAAAGCGTAATAGTTTCTAAATTAAAGAGAGCGCTGATGAAAAATAATCTGATTTTAGACAAACAAAATGAGCCTCCTGAAAGGCTGTTAAATATTGTCAATGCTGACTATATTTCAAGTCATCATGACGGGGTATTGGTAAAAGTTTTCAATTAGCAATAATCACGCCTCGGTTGAACCTCATAGGCTACGATACTGCCACTGCGCAAAGCTAACACTCTTCCACGTGAGATAAGAGCGCCATAAACGACTATCTTATTTTAATTGTGGTGACTAAAAAGCATGGGGAGATCTGCCTCAATGGTTTGTGGGAGAAAAAATATGCTAAACAATTGTCACAAAAGCGTAATAGTTTCTAAATGAGAGTGCTGATGAAAAATAATCTGATTTTAGACAAACAAAATCAGCCTCCTGAGAGACTGTCAAAAATTGTCAATGCTGACTATATTTCAAGTCATCATGACGGAGTATTGGTAAAAGTTTTCAATTAGCAATAATCACGCCTCGGTTGAACCTCATAGGCTACGATACTGCCACTGCGCAAAGCTAACACTCTTCCACGTGAGATAAGAGCGCCATAAACGACTATCTTATTTTAATTGTGGTGACTAAAAAGCATGGGGAGATCTGCCGCAATGGTTTGTGGGAGAAAAAATATGCTAAACAATTGTCACAAAAGCGTAATAGTTTCTAAATTAAAGAGAGCGCTGATGAAAAATAATCTGATTTTAGACAAACAAAATCAGCCTCCTGAGAGGCTGTCAAAACTTGTCAATGCTGACTATATTTCAAGTCATCATGCCGGGGTATTGGTAAAAGTTTTCAATTAGCAATAATCACGCCTCGGTTGAACCTCATAGGCTACGATACTGCAACTGAGCAAAGCTAACACTCTTCCACGTGAGATAAGAGCGCCATAAACGACTATCTTATTTTAATTGTGGTGACTAAAAAGCATGGGGAGATCTGCCGCAATGGTTTGTGGGAGACAAAATATGCTAATTAAACAATTGCCAGAAAAGCGTAATAGTTTCTAAATTAAAGAGAGCGCTGATGAAAAATAATCTGATTTTAGACAAACAAAATCAGCCTCCTGAGAGGCTGTCAAAACTTGTCAATGCTGACTATATTTCAAGTCATCATGCCGGGGTATTGGTAAAAGTTTTCAATTAGCAATAATCACGCCTCGGTTGAACCTCATAGGCTATGATACTGCCACTGCGCAAAGCTAACACTCTTCCACGTGAGATAAGAGCGCCATAAACGACTATCTTATTTTAATTGTGGTGACTAAAAATGCATTGGGAGTTCTCCCACAATGGTTTGTGGGAGAAAAAATATGCTAATTAAACAATGGTCAGAAAATCTTAATAGTTTCTAAAAAATAATCTGATTTTAGACAAACAAAATCAGCCTCCTGAGAGGCTGTCAAAAATTGTCAATGCTGACTATATTTCAAGTCATCATGACGGGGTATTGGTAAAAGTTTTCAATTAGCAATAATCACGCCTCGGTTGAACCTCATAGGCTATGATACTGCCACTGCGCAAAGCTAACACTCTTCCACGTGAGATAAGAGCGCCATAAACGACTATCTTATTTTAATTGTGGTGACTAAAAAGCATGGGGAGATCTGCCGCAATGGTTTGTGGGAGACAAAATATGCTAATTAAACAATTGCCAGAAAAGCGTAATAGTTTCTAAATTAAAGAGAGCGCTGATGAAAAATAATCTGATTTTAGACAAACAAAATTAGCCTCCTGAAAGGCTGTCAAAACTTGTCAATGCTGACTATATTTCAAGTCATCATGCCGGGGTATTGGTAAAAGTTTTCAATTAGCAATAATCACGCCTCGGTTGAACCTCATAGGCTATGATACTGCCACTGCGCAAAGATAACACTCTTCCACGTGAGATAAGAGCGCCATAAACGACTATCTTATTTTAATTGTGGTGACTAAAAATGCATTGGGAGTTCTCCCACAATGGTTTGTGGGAGAAAAAATATGCTAATTACACAATTGTCAGAAAATCTTAATAGTTTCTAAAAAATAATCTGATTTTAGACAAACAAAATCAGCCTCCTGAGAGACTGTCAAAAATTGTCAATGCTAACTATATTTCAAGTCATCATGACAGGGTATTGGTAAAAGTTTTCAATTAGCAATAATCACGCCTCGGTTGAACCTCATAGGATACGATACTGCCACTGCGCAAAGCTAACACTCTTACACGTGAGATTAGACATATATATATATATATATATATATATATATATATATATATATATATATATATATAGTATACAGGTAGCCCTCAGTTTACGCCGGGGTTAGGTTCCAGAAGGAATGGTTGTACATTGAAACCGTTGTAAATTGAAACCCAGTTTATAATGTAAGTCAATGGGAAGTGTGGGATATAGGTTCCAGGCCCCTCTCAAAATTGTCATAAGTAACACCTAATACATTATTTTTAAAGCTTTGAAATGAAGACTTTAAATGCTAAACAGCACTATAAACCTAATAAAATAATCACACAACACAGACTTCACTTGCATTTTTCTGCAAACATTTCTTTCTATGCATTCCAATCTGGACTGATTTATAGACAGAAAGAACTTGTTCCTTTGAAATCTGCTCGATAGCTCAGGTCTGGTTAAACTGATTAATTTCAGCTTGCTTGGCTTTGCTGCAACACAAGTGGACAGCTCCACCTACTGGCTATTTTAATAAATGCACTACTTCTCAATGCTTTTCAATAGCAGTCACATGACTGGAAAAAAAGGTTGTTATTCTGAAACGGTGTAAATTGAACCGTTGTAAAACGAGGGCCACCTGTGTATATATATATATATATATATATATATATATATATGCAAAGGGATAATCAAATCACAATTTATTAGAGCTCTTAGAAAGAATTCTAGCAAAGAGAAGGGGGAGTCACAAGTACAAGAGATGCAAAATAGATTTGTACAAAGAGGATACTCATTGAGTGTCCTTGCAGCAGTCAAGGAACAAATCAAAGATGTCACGCAGGATACACTACTAACCAAGGAGAGAAGACAGCAAAATACTGAGAAGAATATCATATTGACTACCACGTTTGCCCCTAACACCTCGAAGGTCGGACAATCCATTAAGGAACATTGGCACATTCTACTCTCGGATCCGAAACTGAAATTTGCCAAGGACACTAAACCCCAAAGTAAAATACAGACGCAACACTAATCTTGGAGATCTGTTGGTGTCAGGATTTAAGTCTTGCCGTATCCTGTTAGGCAAGGAATTTATTTTTAAGAACCTCAGCTGCTGAGTTAAAAGGAATAACCTAAAAATAGTATGTGTGTTGTACAAAGAATACTGGGAATTATCATTAATTACTATCAGAGTAAAAGATGGTCCCAGACATCATAGTTCAGTTATTAGCAGGGGTTAATGGTGATTACACTACAGCTGCCACCTGTGAGTGAACACTAAACAATTGCAGCAGTGTAACACATAGAAACCCCAGTATGGATACATAGAAAAATATAATTACAAACTAGTTTGGAATTTCAGTAGTACAGGCTATAAAAAGAGATCAGGCAAAAGGCTAAATAATAAGTAACTAACTTTAGAGAGTATATTAAGATAGCTAGTTAAAGTTGGCTCAGATAGATTTAGCATTTGCAGATATATATGATAAACAAGAGTCTGGTATGCTCATATATGATTTGAGTCACTGGGGAGTGAATGTTAAGAGCAGGTCTTACTTGAGAAATTATTAGAGGGTCTGCAGGAATTAGGAGCTTGCAAGTCCTGGCAGTCTGGGAGACAGTGCAGCTGAACAGTGTGTTGCTGCTGTGTGAAGCAGGATGGCGTGTGACATCACCGCTCTTTGAAATCCGGAACTGACAGGCAAAAAAGGCAGAGGCAGACACGTTTGCAGAGAAGGTAGGCTTGGCTGTAGCAGTCCTATAGCAAAAGACTCCAATACTAAGCAACTAGGAGAGTGTGGTAAGGAGTTATATAGGGCTGAAGCAGGATAGACACTCCCATATTTAAAGGGACATGACAGTTGGTCATCTCAGATCCCGTTAAATGCTATACAGATGATGATCGGAAGGCTATACGCAAGGGATGCTTTTGGTGCTCGAATTGTACCACATGTAATGGAATGATAGCCACCAAAAAGTTTAACAACCGCATGGCAGTCAGAAATATATGGTTAACCACTCTATCACGTTTACCACTACATATGTAGTGTACATGATAATTTGTCCATGTGGTCTACATTACGTGGGGAAGACCCAGGGGACTATCCGAGACAGAATGGCCAACCATCGAGCTGCTATTAGACAGGCTTTAAAGAAAGGAGAATCCAAGCAACCAGTTGCACGTCACTGGTTGATAGCCAAGCATCCAGTATCTGCAATTAAAGTGATCCTCATTGACCACATTCCTAAATTACCACGTGGTGGGGATATAAATAAACAGCCTCTTAGGATAGAAGCAGATTGGATGTTTAGGCTGGACACCATACACCCTAAGGGACTCAATTCTCTGCCTGACTTTGGTGCATTCTCGTTTCGAAGATACTGCATATTATATGTCATCAATCCTCACCGACTTTACACTTTATGTTATTAAATGTTACATACAACTATATTAAAGGGACACTGAACCCAAATTTTTTCTTTCGTGATTCAGATAGAGCATGCAATTTTAAACAACTTTCTAATTTACTCCTATTATCAATTTTTCTTTTGTTCTTTTGCTTTCCATTTTTGAAAAAGAAGGCATCTAAGCTATTTTTTGGTTCAGAACCATGGAAAGCACTTGTTTATTGGTAGGTGAATTTACCCACCAATCAGCAAGAACAACACAGTGTGTTCACTAAAAATGGGCCGGCATCTAAACTTACATTCTTGCATTTTAAATAAAGATACCAAGAGAATGAAAATAATTTGATAATAGGAGTAAATTAGAAAGTTGCTTAAAATTGCATGCTCTAGGTGGGAGGGAGAGGTGTGCTGGTGGGAGGAGCACAGGTGCAAGGTCAATTAGCACTTGATCTCCAGATCCTGAGGAGAGCAGCTGGCAGAAATCTTTCGTGCTACACACTCCTGACCTGGGGAGGCTCTAGCAAGCAACTTTAAACCGCTCCCAGCATACACACAGTGCCAAATTATCACACAGAGCTGTATATTACAGCAAACATATGGACTGGAATAACTCCTATTTTTTATACAAAATTGAGACAAGAAGTAGTCTTGAAAGAAAAAAGCTACTAGACAACAAGCTCAAATCTTTGAAGTGAGATAATACTTCTATATAATATTATCCTCTTTGCTGACTTTTTAAAGAACCAACAAGCCTTGCATGCCATACACCGCCTTCTCCCCTGTAAGTACCTGCTGAGAAGGAAACAAGGAAAGCCCTCCAGCTCCCTGAACTTACCTAAAGCTGGATACCTGCTTTTAAAAAAACGCATAGGAAACTACTGACCTGTGAGAGGTGCACGCTCAAGACCTGGACTGGCTGCCTGGTTAGCTGGTCGGATCTGACTACAAGCTGCCCCCCGGGCCCTCTTGCTTAGAGCTGGAGATCTGAGGTGGATTGTTGACGGCGACAGACCCCTTCAGGAGACACGGAGGAGGGGTGGTGCTTCGCTTGCCTACGGAATCCAGGAGTGATTGCCTAACCGCAGCGGTTACATACCAAAGTATAGGAGCTTTTTTTTCTGTTACCCCCAGCTCCACGGACGGATCGCTGAGTCACCTGACGTCATAACCCCTGAACGACTGGCTCCCTCCCACCGGTGCTGCGTGAGGGAGTCCAGATGCAGAGCCTTACTCGTGTGGACCGGGTTCTGCTGGCTGAATGCCTTAATCCTACAGTCTGGGTCAGGTATTCTTCACACTCAGCAGAAGGCTATCTTAAACCTAGCAGGGTAAATTTACATCAAACGACAGATACCTACCTCTTGATGTAACTCTGCTTGGTTTGGCTGGGGAAAACTCCGCTCCTGTGAATTACTCCCCCCCCACCGGTGCTGAGAGGAGGAGACCAGAAGTCGCCTCAGAATTGGATCCTGGACAAAGATGGACTTAAGATAACCCGCAGAATGGACCAGGTATAATTTTTTATTCTTCACTTTCAGCAGGAGAGGGGAAGGAGAAAGAGACGAAAAAAAGAAAACTTTTGTAGAGAGCCTAGAACTGAATTAATACCATAAACTGTGAGCTGTAAACTTAACAGCAATATAAACCTATCCTGAAGGAAGGGAAAATACAAGTTAAGTCCCCGGAGGAGAGAGGGGGTTAGAAAGGAAAAGAGAGGGATTGGAAGCGCAAAAAGAAAGAGAGGACTTAAAAGAAAAGCTAAAAACAAAGCAAAACCTAAAAGTTTCTTGCTATTTTTTCTTTTTTCCTCTGTCCGCCCATAATTGCTTATTAACTATTTCTCTCTCTTTTTCCTTTTATATTGCATCTGCTTGGTACTCATAGTTTGTAGCATTGATTTTATTATAGCAAAGCTCCTTGGATAAAGGGATAAAAATTAATAGAGCAAAAATTTAAAAAATAAATACCCTGAACAGACTACTTGATCCCCTTTTCATGAACAAAGTATTTATATAAGTTTCTGCTTGTTGGTTATGTCCTAAGACAGCTGGGTGGAGAGGAGTGAGTGAAAGAGGAAAAATACAAGTTATATATTAAGAAGGAAAGCACCACCACTTAGCTTGATATATATTAAAATTGATATATGTTACTATAGACAAAAATAGAAACATTAATCACAGGAATATATTGAGGATACTAGCAGATAGCAGTAGCCTTAAATGCCTATGACTTAGGAAAATTTGCCTAGAACACACAAATAAATACTTAACTAATAATTGAAACCCCAGGCTAAATTAGCTACATTATAAAAACATAGGGGAAAAGAAAAAAAAAAAAAAAAGGGAAATAACATAATTTATGCTTACCTGATAAATTTATTTCTCTTGTAGTGTGTTCAGTCCACGGGTCATCCATTACTTATGGGATATATTCTCCTTCCCAACAGGAAGTTGCAAGAGGATCACCCAAGCAGAGCTGCTATATAGCTCCTCCCCTCACATGTTATATCCAGTCATTCGACCGAAACAAGACGAGAAAGGAAAAACTATAGGGTGCAGTGGTGACTGGAGTTTTAATTAAAATTTAGAACTGCCTCAAAAAAAGACAGGGCGGGCCGTGGACTGAACACACTACAAGAGAAATAAATTTATCAGGTAAGCATAAATTATGTTTTCTCTTGTTAAGTGTGTTCAGTCCACGGGTCATCCATTACTTATGGGATACCAATACCAAAGCTAAAGTACACGGATGATGGGAGGGACAAGGCAGGAACATTAAACAGAAGGAACCACTGCCTGTAGAACCTTTCTCCCAAAAACAGCCTCCGAAGAAGCAAAAGTGTCAAATTTGTAAAAGTTTGAAAAGGTATGAAGTGAAGACCAAGTTGCAGCCTTGCAAATCTGTTCAACAGAGGCCTCATTCTTAAAGGCCCAGGTGGAAGCCACAGCTCTAGTGGAATGAGCTGTAATTCTTTCAGGAGGCTGCTGTCCAGCAGTCTCATAGGCTAAATGTATTATGCTACGAAGCCAAAAAGAGAGAGAGGTGGCCGAAGCCTTTTGACCTCTCCTCTGACCAGAATAAACGACAAACAGAGAAGAAGTTTGCCGAAAATCTTTAGTTGCCTGTAAGTAGAACTTCAGGGCACGGACTACGTCCAGATTATGCAAAAGACGTTCCTTCTTTGAAGAAGGATTAGGACATAATGAAGGAACAACAATCTCTTGATTGATATTCCTGTTAGAAACAACCTTAGGTAAAAACCCAGGTTTAGTACGCAGAACTACCTTGTCTGAATGAAAAATCAGATAAGGAGAATCGCAATGTAAGGCAGATAACTCAGAGACTCTTCGAGCCGAGGAAATAGCCATCAAAAACAGAACTTTCCAAGATAAAAGCTTAATATCAATGGAATGAAGGGGTTCAAACGGAACACCCTGAAGAACTTTAAGAACCAAGTTTAAGCTCCACGGAGGAGCAACAGTTTTAAACACAGGCTTAATCCTAGCCAAAGCCTGACAAAAAGCCTGGACGTCTGGATTCTCTGCCAGACGTTTGTGTAAAAGAATAGACAGAGCAGAAATCTGCCCCTTTAACGAACTAGCAGATAAACCCTTTTCTAAACCTTCTTATAGAAAAGCCAATATCCTAGGAATCCTAACCTTACTCCATGAGTAACTCTTGGATTCACACCAATATAAATATTTACGCCATATCTTATGGTAAATTTTTCTGGTAACAGGTTTCCGAGCCTGTATTAACGTATCAATAACCGACTCCGAAAAACCACGCTTTGATAGAATCAAGCGTTCAATCTCCATGCAGTCAGCCTCAGAGAAATTAGGCTTGGATGGTTGAAAGGACCCTGAATTAGAAGGTCCTGCCTCAGAGGCAGAGACCATGGTGGACAGGACGACATGTCCACTAGGTCTGCATACCAGGTCCTGCGTGGCCACGCAGGCGCTATCAGAATCACCGATGCTCTCTCCTGTTTGATCCTGGCAATCAGTCGAGGTAGCAACGGAAATGGTGGAAACACATAAGCCATGTTGAAAACCCAAGTGGCTGCTAATGCATCTACCAGCACCGCTCCCGGGTCCCTGGACCTGGATCCGTAACAAGGAAGCTTGGCATTCTGGCGAGATGCCATGAGATCCAGCTCCGGTTCGCCCCAACAAAGAATCAGTTGAGCAAACACCTTCGGGTGAAGTTCCCACTCCCCCGGATGAAAGGTCTGGCGACTTAGAAAATCCGCCTCCCAGTTCTCCACGCCTGGGATGTAGATCGCTGACAGATGACAAGAGTGAGACTCTGCCCAGCGAATTATCTTCGAGACTTCCAACATCGCTAGGGAACTCCTGGTTCCCCCTTGATGATTGATGTAAGCCACAGTCGTGATGTTGTCCGACTGAAATATGATGAACCTCAGTGTTGCTAACTGAGGCCAAGCTAGAAGAGCATTGAATATTGCTCTTAATTCCAGAATGTTTATTGGGAGGAGTTTCTCCTCCTGAGTCCACGATCCCTGAGCCTTCAGGGAGTTCCAGACCGCACCTCAGCCTAGTAGGCTGGCATCTGTTGTTACAATCGTCCAATCTGGTCTGCGAAAAGTCATTCCTTTGGACAGATGAAGCCGCGACAACCACCAGAGAAGAGAATCTCTAGCCTCCTGGTCCAGATTTAGTAAAGGGGACAGATCTGAGTAATCCCCATTCCACTGACTTAGCATGCATAGTTGCAGCGGTCTGAGATGTAGGCGCGCAAATGGCACTATGTCCATTGCCGCGACCATTAAGCCGATTACTTCCATGCACTGAGCTACTGATGGGCTTGGAATGGAATGAAGGACACGGCAAGCATTTAGGATTTTTGATAACCTGGACTCCGTCAGGTAAATCTTCATCTCTACAGAATCTATAAGAGTCCCTAGAAAGGGAACCCTTGTGAGTGGGAACAGAGAACTCTTTTCCATGTTCACTTTCCACCCATGCGACCTCAGAAATGCTAGAACTATCTCTGTATGAGACTTTGCATTTTGAAAACTTGACGCTTGTATCAGAATGTCGTCTAGGTACGGAGCCACCGCTATGCCTTGCGGTCTTAGTCCCGCCAGAAGCGAGCCCAGAACCTTTGTAAAAATTCTCGGGGCAGTAGCCAACCCGAAGGGAAGAGCTACAAACTGGTAATGCCTGTCTAGAAAGGCAAACCTTAGGTACCGATAATGATCTTTGTGAATCGGTATGTGAAGGTAGGCATCCTTTAAGTCCACTGTGGTCATATACTGACCCTCTTGGATCATGGGTAGGATGGTTCGAATAGTTTCCATTTTGAACGATGGAACCCTTAGGAATTTGTTTAAGATCTTCAGGTCCAAGATTGGCCTGAAGGTTCCCTCTTTTTTGGGAACCACAAACAGATTTGAGTAAAAACCTTGCCCTTGTTCCGTCCGCGGAACCGGGTGGATCACTCCCATTACTAAGAGGTCTTGTACACATCGTAGAAATGCCTCTTTCTTTATTAGGTTTGTTGATAACCTTGACAGATGAAATCTCCCTTGTGGAGGAGAAGTTTTGAAGTCCAGAAGGTATCCCTGAGATATGATCTCCAACGCCCAGGGATCCTGGACATCTCTTGCCCAGGCCTGGGCGAAGAGAGAAAGTCTGCCCCCCACTAGATCCGTTTCCGGATAGGGGGCCCTTTCTTCATGCTGTCTTAGGGGCAGAAGTAGGTTTTCTGGCCTGCTTGCCCTTGTTCCAGGACTGGTTGCCTTTCCAACCCTGTCTGTAACGAGTAGCAGTCCCTTCCTGTTTTGGAGCGGAGGAAGTTGATGCTGCTCCTGCCTTGAAATTACGAAAGGCACGAAAATTAGACTGTTTGGCCTTTGGTTTGGCCCTGTCCTGAGGAAGGGTGTGACCCTTACCTCCAGTAATGTCAGCAATAATTTCTTTCAAGCCGGGCCCGAATAAGGTTTGCCCTTTGAAAGGAATATTAAGCAATTTAGATTTAGAAGTTACATCTGCTGACCAGGATTTAAGCCATAGCGCTCTGCGCGCCTGGATGGCGAATCCAGAGTTCTTAGCCGTTAGTTTGGTTAAATGCACAACGGCATCCGAAACAAACGCATTAGCTAGCTTAAGGGCTTTAAGCTTGTTCATAATCTCATCCAATGGTGCTGTGCGAATAGCCTCTTCCAGAGACTCAAACCAGAATGCCGCTGCAGCAGTGACGGGCGCAATGCATGCAAGGGGCTGTAATATAAAACCTTGTTGAACAAACATTTTCTTAAGGTAACCTTCTAATTTTTTATCAATTGGATCTGAGAAAGCACAACTATCCTCCACCGGGATAGTGGTACGCTTGGCTAAAGTAGAAACTGCTCCCTCCACCTTAGGGACCGTCTGCCATAAGTCTCGTGTGGTGGCGTCTATTGGGAAAATTTTTCTAAATATCGGAGGAGGGGAAAAGGGCACACCGGGTCTATCCCACTCCTTGCTAATAATCTCTGTAAGCCTTTTAGGTATACGAAAAACGTCAGTACACACCGGTACCGCATAGTATTTATCCAGCCGCTAACACCTCCCCTAGCAATACACGGAGGTTCTCAAGCTTAAATTTAAAATTTGAAATTTCTGAATCCGGTCTCCCCGGATCAGATCCGTCACCCACAGAATGAAGCTCTCCGTCCTCATGTTCTGCAAATTGTGACGCAGTATCGGACATGGCTCTCGTGTCATCGGCGCGCTCTGTCCTAAACCCAGAGCTATCGCGCTTGCCTCTTAACTCAGGCAAATTAGATAATACTTCTTTCATAACATTAGCCATATCATGCAAAGTGATTTGTAAGGGCCTTGATGTACTTGGCGCCACAATCTCACGCACCTCCTGAGCGGGAGGCGAAGGTACTGACACGTGAGGAGAGTTAGGCGGCATAACTTCCCCCTCGTTGTCTGGTGATAATTTCTTTACCAGTAAAGACTGACTTTTATTTAAAGTAACATCAATACAATTGGTACACATATTTCTATTGGGCTCCACATTGGCTTTTAAACATAATGAACAAGTAGATTCATCTGTATCAGACATGTTTAAACAGACTAGCAATGAAGGCTAGCAAGCTTGGAAAAAATCTTTCAATAAATTTACAAGCAATAGAAAAAACGCTGCAGCGCTTTTAAAAACACAAAAAACTGTCACAGTTGAAATAACAATGAACTAATTCAGTTATAGCCAACAATTTTAACAGTATATGTATGAATTTAGCAGAGGATTGCACCCACTAGCAAACGGATGATTAACCCCTCAATACCCAAAAACGGATAATCAATTTAAGATTTAACGCTTTTATCACAGTCAAACACACTGTCACAGGTCTGCTGTGACTGATTACCTCCCTCAAAAAACATAATTTATGCTTACCTGATAAATTCCTTTCTTCTGTAGTGTGATCAGTCCACGGGTCATCATTACTTCTGGGATATTACTCCTCCCCAACAGGAAGTGCAAGAGGATTCACCCAGCAGAGCTGCATATAGCTCCTCCCCTCTACGTCACTCCCAGTCATTCGACCAAGGACCAACGAGAAAGGAAAAGCCAAGGGTGAAGTGGTGACTGGAGTATAAATCAAAAAATATTTACCTGCCTTAAAAACAGGGCGGGCCGTGGACTGATCACACTACAGAAGAAAGGAATTTATCAGGTAAGCATAAATTATGTTTTCTTCTGTTAAGTGTGATCAGTCCACGGGTCATCATTACTTCTGGGATACCAATACCAAAGCAAAAGTACACGGATGACGGGAGGGATAGGCAGGCTCTTTATACAGAAGGAACCACTGCCTGAAGAACCTTTCTCCCAAAAATAGCCTCCGATGAAGCAAAAGTGTCAAATTTGTAAAATTTGGAAAAAGTATGAAGCGAAGACCAAGTTGCAGCCTTGCAAATCTGTTCAACAGAGGCCTCATTCTTGAAGGCCCAAGTGGAAGCCACAGCTCTAGTAGAATGAGCTGTAATTCTTTCAGGAGGCTGCTGTCCAGCAGTCTCATAAGCTAAACGAATTATGCTACGAAGCCAAAAAGAAAGAGAGGTAGCGGAAGCTTTTTGACCTCTCCTCTGCCCAGAGTAAATGACAAACAGAGAAGACGTTTGTCGAAATTCCTTAGTTGCCTGTAAGTAAAATTTTAGAGCACGGACTACATCCAGGTTGTGCAGTAGACGTTCCTTCTTTGAAGAAGGATTTGGGCATAAGGAAGGAACAACAATCTCTTGATTGATATTCCTGTTAGTAACTACCTTAGGTAAGAACCCAGGTTTAGTACGCAGGACTACCTTATCCGAATGAAAAATCAAATAAGGAGAATCACAATGTAAGGCTGATAATTCAGAGACTCTTCGAGCCGAGGAAATAGCCATTAAAAATAGAACTTTCCAAGATAACAACTTTATATCAATGGAATGAAGGGGTTCAAACGGAACGCCCTGTAAAACATTAAGAACAAGGTTTAAACTCCATGGTGGAGCAACAGTTTTAAACACAGGCTTAATTCTGGCCAAAGCCTGACAAAAAGCCTGGACGTCAGGGACTTCTGACAGACGTTTGTGTAACAGAATGGACAGAGCTGAGATCTGTCCCTTTAATGAACTAGCAGATAAACCCTTTTCTAAACCTTCTTGTAGAAAAGACAATATCCTAGGAATCCTAACCTTACTCCAAGAGTAACCTTTGGATTCACACCAATATAGGTATTTACGCCATATCTTATGGTAAATCTTTCTGGTAACAGGTTTCCTAGCCTGTATTAAGGTATCAATAACTGACTCAGAAAATCCACGTCTTGATAAAATCAAGCGTTCAATTTCCAAGCAGTCAGCTTCAGAGAAGTTAGATTTTGATGTTTGAAGGGACCCTGTATCAGAAGGTCCTGTTTCAGAGGTAGAGACCAAGGTGGACAGGATGACATGTCCACCAGGTCTGCATACCAAGTCCTGCGTGGCCACGCAGGTGCTATTAGAATCACTGATGCTCTCTCTTGTTTGATTCTGGCAATCAATCGAGGAAGCAACGGGAAGGGTGGAAACACGTAAGCCATCCTGAAGTCCCAAGGTGCTGTCAGAGCATCTATCAGGACTGCTCCTGGATCCCTGGATCTGGACCCGTAACGAGGAAGCTTGGCGTTCTGTCGAGACGCCATGAGATCTATCTCTGGTTTGCCCCAACGTCGAAGTATTTGGGCAAAGACCTCCGGATGAAGTTCCCACTCCCCCGGATGAAAAGTCTGACGACTTAAGAAATCCGCCTCCCAGTTCTCCACTCCCGGGATGTGGATTGCTGACAGGTGGCAAGAGTGAGACTCTGCCCAGCAAATTATCTTTGATACTTCCATCATAGCTAGGGAGCTTCTTGTCCCTCCCTGATGGTTGATGTAAGCTACAGTCGTGATGTTGTCCGACTGAAACCTGATGAACCCCCGAGTTGTCAACTGGGGCCAAGCCAGGAGGGCATTGAGAACTGCTCTCAATTCCAGAATGTTTATTGGCAGGAGACTCTCCTCCTGACTCCATTGTCCCTGAGCCTTCAGAGAATTCCAGACGGCACCCCAACCTAGAAGGCTGGCGTCTGTTGTTACAATTGTCCAGTCTGGTCTGCTGAATGGCATCCCCCTGGACAGATGTGGCCGAGAAAGCCACCATAGAAGAGAATTTCTGGTCTCTTGATCCAGATTCAGAGAAGGGGATAAGTCTGAGTAATCCCCATTCCACTGACTTAGCATGCACAGTTGCAGTGGTCTGAGGTGTAAGCGTGCAAAGGGTACTATGTCCATTGCCGCTACCATTAAGCCGATTACCTCCATGCATTGAGCCACTGACGGGTGTTGAATGGAATGAAGGGTGCGGCAAGCACTTAGAAGTCTTGTTAGCCTGTCCTCTGTCAGGTAAATCTTCATTTCTACAGAATCTATAAGAGTCCCCAGGAAGGGAACTCTTGTGAGTGGAACGAGTGAACTTTTCTTTTCGTTCACCTTCCATCCATGTGACCTTAGAAATGCCAGCACTAACTCTGTATGAGACTTGGCAGTTTGAAAGCTTGAAGCTTGTATCAGAATGTCGTCTAGGTATGGAGCTACCGAGATTCCCCGCGGTCTTAGTACCGCCAGAAGAGCACCCAGAACCTTTGTGAAGATTCTTGGAGCTGTAGCCAATCCGAATGGAAGAGCCACAAACTGGTAATGCCTGTCTAGGAAGGCAAACCTTAGGTACCGATAATGATCTTTGTGAATCGGTATGTGAAGGTAAGCATCTTTTAAATCTACAGTGGTCATGTATTGACCCTCTTGGATCATAGGTAAAATTGTCCGAATAGTCTCCATCTTGAACGATGGAACTCTTAGGAATTTGTTTAGGATCTTTAAGTCCAGGATTGGTCTGAAAGTTCCCTCTTTTTTGGGAACCACAAACAGATTTGAGTAAAACCCCTGTCCCTGTTCCGATCGTGGAACTGGATGGATTACTCCCATTAACAAGAGCTCTTGTACGCAGCGTAGAAACGCCTCTTTCTTTGTCTGGATTGTTGACAATCTTGACAGATGAAATCTCTCTCTTGGAGGAGAGTATTTGAAGTCCAGAAGGTATCCCTGAGATATTATCTCTAGCGCCCAGGGATCCTGAACATCTCTTGCCCAAGCCTGGGCGAAGAAAGTCTGCCCCCCACTAGATCCGATCCCGGATCGGGGGCCCTCAATTCATGCTGTTTTAGGGGCAGCAGCAGGTTTCCTAGTCTGCTTGCCCTTGTTCCAGGACTGGTTAGGTTTCCAGCCTTGTCTGTAGCGAGCAACAGCTCCTTCCTGTTTTGGTGCAGAGGAAGTTGATGCTGCTCCTGCTTTGAAATTACGAAAGGAACGAAAATTAGACTGTCTAGTCTTGGCTTTGTCCTGAGGCAGGGCATGGCCTTTACCTCCTGTAATGTCAGCGATAATCTCTTTCAACCCGGGCCCGAATAAGGTCTGCCCTTTGAAAGGTATATTAAGCAATTTAGACTTAGAAGTAACATCAGCTGACCAGGATTTTAGCCACAGCACCCTGCGTGCCTGAATGGCGAATCCTGAATTTTTCGCCGTAAGTTTAGTAAGATGTACTACGGCCTCCGAAATGAATGAATTAGCTAGTTTAAGGACTCTAAGCCTGTCCGTAATGTCGTCCAGAGTAGCTGAACCAATGTTCTCTTCCAGAGACTCAATCCAGAATGCCGCTGCAGCCGTGATCGGCGCAATGCATGCAAGGGGTTGCAATATAAAACCTTGTTGAACAAACATTTTCTTAAGGTAACCCTCTAACTTTTTATCCATTGGATCTGAAAAAGCACAGCTATCCTCCACCGGGATAGTGGTACGCTTAGCTAAGGTAGAAACTGCTCCCTCCACCTTAGGGACCGTTTGCCATAAGTCCCTTGTGGTGGCGTCTATTGGAAACATTTTTCTAAATATCGGAGGGGGTGAGAACGGCACACCGGGTCTATCCCACTCCTTAGTAACAATTTCAGTAAGTCTCTTAGGTATAGGAAAAACCTCAGTACTCGTCGGTACTGCAAAATATTTATCCAACCTACACATTTTCTCTGGTATTGCAACTGTGTTACAATCATTCAGAGCCGCTAACACCTCCCCTAGTAATACACGGAGGTTTTCCAGTTTAAATTTAAAATTTGAAATATCTGAATCCAGTCTGTTTGGATCAGAACCGTCACCCACAGAATGAAGTTCTCCGTCCTCATGTTCTGCCACCTGTGACGCAGTGTCTGACATGGCCCTAATATTATCAGCGCACTCTGTTCTCACCCCAGAGTGATCACGCTTACCTCTTAGTTCTGGTAATTTAGCCAAAACCTCAGTCATAACAGTAGCCATATCCTGTAATGTGATTTGTAATGGCCGCCCAGATGTACTCGGCGCTACAATATCACGCACCTCCCTCTGAGCGGGAGATGTAGGTACTGACACGTGAGGCGAGTTAGTCGGCATAACTCTCCCCTCGTTGTTTGGTGAAATTTGTTCAATTTGTACAGATTGACTTTTATTTAAAGTAGCATCAATACAGTTAGTACATAAATTTCTATTGGGCTCCACTTTGGCATTGCAACAAATGACACAGGTATCATCCTCTGAATCAGACATGTTTAACACACTAGCAAATAAACTTGCAACTTGGAAATACAATTCAATTAGAATAATATTAAAACGTACTGTGCCTTTAAGAAGCACAGAAGATCTATGACAGTTGAAAATTAATAAATTGAAACAGTTATAGCCTCAATCTTTGTAAACAACACAACTTTAGCAAAGGTTTAATCCCATTAGCAAAGATAACAAATTCTGAAAGCAGGAAACAAATTACAGAATAAACGTTTTTTATCTCAGTCAAACTATAATTCTCACAGCTCTGCTGAGAGAAATTACCTCCCTCAAAATAAGTTTTGAAGACCCCTGAGCTCTGTAGAGATGAACCGGATCATGCAGGGAATACAATGAGTTGCTGACTGAAATATTTGATGCATAGAAAAAGCGCCAAAAAACGGCCCCTCCCCCTCACACACAGCAGTGAGGGAGAACAGAAACTGTCAGAAAAACAGATTAAGCAACTGCCAAGTGGAAAAATAGTGCCCAAACATTTATTCACACAGTACCTCAGCAAATGAAAACGATTTTACATTCCAGCAAAAACGTTAAACATAATCTCTAGTTATTAAACAGCTTTATGTATTTCTTACAGTGTAATTCTAGTGAAGTACCATTCCCCAGAATACTGAAGTGTAAAGTATACATACATGACATTATATCGGTATGGCAGGATTTTCTCATCAATTCCATTGTCAGAAAATAAAAACTGCTACATACCTCTATGCAGATTCATCTGCCCGCTGTCCCCTGATCTGAAGTTTACCTCACTCCTCAGATGGCCGAGAACAGCAATATGATCTTAACTACTCCGGCTAAAATCATAGCAAAACTCTGGTAGATTCTTCTTCAAACTCTGCCAGAGAGGTAATAACACACTCCGGTGCTATTTTAAAATAACAAACTTTTGATTGAAGATATAAAACTAAGTATAATCACCATAGTCCTCTCACACATCCTATCTAGTCGTTGGGTGCAAGAGAATGACTGGGAGTGACGTAGAGGGGAGGAGCTATATGCAGCTCTGCTGGGTGAATCCTCTTGCACTTCCTGTTGGGGAGGAGTAATATCCCAGAAGTAATGATGACCCGTGGACTGATCACACTTAACAGAAGAAATGAATTTTGAAGACCCCTGAGCTCTCTGGAGACGTCCTGGATCAAGGAGGAAGAAGCAGGAAGACTGTGTTAGAATTTTAACTGCGCAACAAGGCGCTAAAAAAGGCCCCTCCCACTCATATTACAACAGTGGGAGACCTGTTACAACAGTTTCTATGCAGAAATATACGTTAGCCATATGGAAAAAAATCATGCCCAAAAAGATTTATCACCAAAGTACCTCACAAAACGAATAACATGCCAGTAAACGTTTTAAAAACAACTTTCCAGTGTTATGCAAAGTTATCACTAAGCCTGCTACCAGTCGCTTCTACTGCAGTTAAGGCTCATACATTTATTTCAGTAATAACAGTATTTTCTCAGTCAAATTCTAGTCCCTAGAAAATAACTCAACTGCGCATACATTTATCAGCCTGATACCAGTCGCTACTACTGCATTAAAGGCTGTACTTACATCATATGGGTAACAGCAGTGTTTTCTTAGTCAATTCCATTTCTAGAAAATATTACTGCACATACCTCATTTGCGGGGGACCCCGCATGCTATTCCCTTTTCTGAAGTTACCCCACTCCTCAGAATGTGCGAGAACAGCCAGTGGATCTTAGTTACGTCTGCTAAGATCATAGAAAACGCAGGCAGTTTCTTCTTCTAAATACTGCCTGAGCGAAAAAACAGCACACTCCGGTGCCATTTTAAAATAATAAACTTTTGATTGAAGAATAATTAGGTAAAAAACTCCTATCTCCTCTCGCGACCTCCTTCTTTGTTGAGACTTGCAAGAGAATGACTGGATATGACATGTGAGGGGAGGAGCTATATAGCAGCTCTGCTTGGGTGATCCTCTTGCAACTTCCTGTTGGGAAGGAGAATATATCCCATAAGTAATGGATGACCCGTGGACTGAACACACTTAACAAGAGAAATATATATATATATATATATATATATATATCTTCTTTTCATCTTTTTCTTTTTTCATCTAGGGAAGTTTAATTGCAATTCCCAATTGTTACTGGGCTTATAATATAAAACTTAAAAAAAAAGACTCACTATAACATGAAGACTAAAGTATCATTTATACTATATGGATTTTTATCTGTTTATGAAACTGAAATTTGTAATGTTGTAAAAATTGATACTATATGAATATAGTGTATACATCTTAGGCGAAAGGAATTTTTACAGAATACACTAACCTGAGAAGGTACATATCAAACAAAAGCAGAATTGGCTTAAGAATCCACAGAGCCTAAATAGATTGAGCTTAACTCGGCCAAAAAAGGAACTTGTACTGAGATTATCATAGTTACAAAGATTGTGTCATAACCTGTGGGATAGGATTGATAATAATTGCATATGGCAAACTCTTTATAAATATTAAGACACAAAATTAGATTGGGTGGTAAACTCAAGTCGTATATCATTGCTTAACTTAATAGGGCTCTATAAGAACTTTATAAACACATAGATAAAGGAAGGGAGGAGGGGAAAAAGGAAAAAAAAACCACAAATACACTCTTATCCATTGTAATAAGACGAAGATTCACACTTTTACTTTTGCTGCGCACAATACTACACCGAATACACTTTTATTAAGAACTCAACCACTCATTCTTACAACTGAGCTGTTCTAAATAATTTTTTACTTCAAACACACTCCCCCTTTTTTTTTTTTTTCTTTCTTTTTTTTTCTTTTCTTTTTTCTCTCTACCTCACTCTCCTCCCCATCACATCACAACCTAACACTACAACCTTGGTTTTCCTAATTTTTCTCACCGTGATTTATAATCACATTTACACAATCTTGCACAATATATGGATAAATATATCACTGCACAACTCAAGACTCCTCCCTCAGCCATGGCAGCCAAGCAAAGAGAGAGAAAACACAAAAATACACAAGAAAATATAGCAGAGACCCACACAAATACTCCCTCACCTACGCACGAACACTTGGACATACAAACTTTAGTCACTAAAATATCAGAAGCCCTATCTCCCAAGTTTGAACAATTAAGAGACGAGATTAAACAAGATATAAATTCTTTAACTATAGAAATACATCAGTTCTCCAATAGAATCAATGAGGTAGAGCAGAGAATATCTGACATAGAGGATACCACCCTGAACCATAATTCTAACCTAAAGGAAATAAATGCCAACGTACTGAGAATGCAATTAAAAATAGAAGATCTAGAGAATCGGGCGCGCAGAAATAACATTAGAATAATTGGAGTCCCCGAAGAAAAACAGTACGAGGATCTAAATAAGTTAATCACAGTGACAATTCCACAACTCTTACAAATACCACAAACATATCCCCAAATTGTAATTGAAAGAGTTCACAGGTTAGGGTGGTATAACCCGGAAAGAACGAAAGCTCGCCCTAGACCTATTATAGCTAAACTACTCAATTACCAAGATAAACTCACTCTGCTCCAACACTTTAGACAAAATCAACCCATACTAATGGGGAACATTAAAATCTTGATCTTTCAAGATTTTTCAATGGAAACCTCAGTTAAAAGGAGAGAATTAGCTCCAATATGCACAAGATTAATAAATCAAGGCTATCAAGCTACTCTAATATACCCAGCCAAACTCAAAATAACAATAGGTGAGGATACTCAAATTTTTGAATCAGCTAAGGAGGCCGAAAAATATATAACACAAGCTATACCCCAGGCATAGGGCAAAAGGGGTAAATATCTACTTAAAAATATAAATTAAATTGAATAAGGTATTTTATATAGAATCTTATAATGTATAACCAGTCCATTAATAGGGATGATGCATTGGTCAGAAAAATTCCAGCCAATTATGCATTTATTAAGGGTAAACTTTCGGGAAATTCTCTAGGGCCGGCGGAGGGGACCCATGGGGGAGGGGGGATGGGGGAGGTGTGGAGACGCTGCCCCCCCCCCTTCTTCTTTCCCCCCCCCCCCTTTTTTTTCCCCCCTTTCTTTTTTCTCTCTCTCCTCTAAATAACAATGACAGAGAACGCTTGTAAAATGGTTTCCTGGAATATAGGTGGGCTAACATCCCCAATAAAAAGAACTACAATTATATCATATCTTAAAAAAATTAAAGGTCAATGTTGCCTTCCTTCAAGAAACTCATATTAAATTGGAAGAAGTATATAAGTTGAAAAGATCCTGGGTTGGAGAAGTCATAGCTTCCACAGCACTGGGAAGGAAAAGAGGGGTAGCAATCTTACTAGGAAAAAAAATGAAAGCAACCTCTACGGTACTCGAAGTTGACACAGAGGGTAGGTTTTTAATAGTAAAAATTAAAAGTGGTAACACCACATATACACTATGCAATACATCTGGAGAGTGCAAAATCCTGATAGTAGAAGCTTCACCTGCCTATCAAAGGCTCATAAGTCTCTTTCGAGAATTGATATATTTTTAATAGATGAGAAGTTGTTGAATTTAAAAATTAAAGCTAGTATTTTACCGGTCGCAATTTCGGATCACGCTCCAATAACTATTGAAATTAGCCCACATGATGCTAAATCTAAAAATAATCGATTCTTCTTCCCTCAATATTTGGCTACTGACCCTGAATTTAAAACAATGTTAAAACTAAAATTTGAAGAATATTTTCGTTTTAATAAGGAATATATAAGTCGCCCAATAATATTCTGGGAAGCTGCAAAGGCAGTTATGAGAGGAGAGATATTAGCATATAACATTAATAGAACCAAGAGCTATAAAAAAAAGGAAGAAAATATCATGAAAACATTATCTAACACACATAACAGCTACATAGTCAATAAAACATCTTCAACCTGGAATAACTATACACAAGCAAAACAAGAAAGAGACTCTTTTTTACTTCACAAAACGACTCAACAAGAATTGAGACTTCAATCACAACTATATAAATACGGGAACAAGGCAGGTAAACTACTTTCCAGACTAGTGAAACAAGACAAAGGGCACACTCCAATAGAACGTATTCAGAAAGATGACAAACTACTCTCAGACTCAGAAGAAATCTTAAAAATAATGGTAGAATATTATCAAGATCTATACTCCCCAGGCCAATTTAATATTAGAGAAAGTGAGGATTTTTGGAAACAAATCTCTTATCCAAGTATTTCAGAGGAAATGAACAAAAAAATGATTAACCTCCCTATCACTGAGTTAGAAGTAATAAAGGGAATAGAAGATTTGCCCATTAATAAAGCGGCAGGCCCGGATGCCCTGCCTAGCGAATTTTATAAACTATTAACCCCTATTATAGCCCCCTACATAACTAATCTATTTAATAACATATACAGTGAGGGTTCCCCATTATCTGCCAATTTTTCAGCTTCATACACTACCCTTATTCTAAAACCTGGAAAAGACCCAACTCAGAAAGAGTCATATAGACCTATCGCTCTGCTAAATACAGATTATAAACTTTTGACATCCATTTTGGCACGTAGATTACAATCTGCCCTTGCACACATAATCCATAAAAATCAAGCAGGATTTCTGATAAATAGAAATTCCTCAGCTAAAATCCGTGAGCTATTTCTTACCATTGATTATATTAATATAGAGCCAACTCAAGCTCAAGGAGGAGAACAAAGTGATACCGATAAGGCAATAATCACAATCGATGCCGAAAAGGCATTCGACTCGGTTAATCATGATCACCTACTACACACACTTTCTCAATTTGGATTTAGAGGTCAGTTTCCTAAATTTATTAAAAATCTTTATGAAAAAGCTCACACTAGGTTATTAATCAATACTAGACAATCACCAGAAATTCATCTCGCAAAAGGCACAAGACAAGGATGTCCTCTCTCCCCGCTATTGTTTAACATCGCAATTGAACCTTTAGCAATTTTAATTAGACAAGAGATTGAAGGAATTAAAATAAGAAAAAAAGAACTTAAAAATGCGGATGATATTTTAATTTATATGAGAAACATACAGTCAAATATTCCTAAACTATTGACCATTATAACTCAATTTGGCTCATTCGCGGGATATAAGGTTAATACTAACAAATCCGAACTTTACTGGTTAAGACCTCCAGAACAACACATAGACAATATTCCGTTTAAAATAGCAGAACATTAATTTAAATATCTCGGTATCATAATTACTTCAAATCCAGAACAATGGTATTCCTATAACATACCCCCAATCCTAAAGAACATTAGAGAAACAATGAAAAATTGGCAGAACCTCCCCATATCACTCTCAGGGCGAATTGCCCTATATAAAATGATACTATTACCAAAATTACTCTACATCTGTCAAAATATACCAATGATTCTGAAACAGAAAGAAGTTAAGCTTTTGAATATTGCACTTAGAAAATTTCTATGGCAAGACAGGAAACCTAGAATTTCCCTAGAAAAACTCTCTCTACCTAAAAGCTATGGAGGCTGCGCCTTACCAGACTTGTCTCTTTACAACCTTGCATTTTTAGCTCGAATAGTAACAGACTGGATCTGTTTAAAGGATTACGTAACAGATAATGACCTAGAGAAAAATATAAGCTTCCCTTATTTTCCCACAGCATTAATACATAATAAAATTAGTGAAATACCAAAGAGAATTAAGAAATTTCGCTCTATCATTATACCAATTAAAGCATGGTTAAAAATATGCAAACTATTAAAAATAAATGAGAAAACCTCAAGTTATCTACCTTTAAGAGGCAACCCACAATTCGAACTAGGCTTGCAAATATCACCCCTCCAAAGATGGCAGATAAGAGGCCTCGAAAGAGTAGTGCAATTAATAAATATAACAGAGAAATGTATAAAATCATTTACAGACCTTAGAAATTAATTTGACCTCTCACAAAAATACTTCTTTGCCTACCTCCAAGTGAGGCATTACATCTGGAAGCTAATAGACATATCAGGCTGGAATTGGTCATGGGGGCCACTTGAAAATTGGTTATGCCTGGTCAATAAAGGACAGTTGTCAATATCTCCCTGTTATCAAATGTTAAACTCAAGAAAAGGTCCTGATAATTTAATAAAAATTGAATTAAAATGGGCCTCAGTCACAGGACCTGCTTATCTAGAGGAGGGTTATATCCAAAAATCCATATTGAAGGTTAGTCAAACAACGCACTCCTCCACATGGAGGGAAACACACATGAAACTTTTGAACATGACGTATGTTACTCCTGAAAAAGGACATAGATGGGACAATCCTCAATTTAATAAATGTCCAAAATGTTCCCTAGAAGCGGCCAGCCTCAAGCACATGTTGTGGGAATGCCCAAAGGTGAGAATAATGTGGGATAAAGTTGAATACTGGTTAAATAGAAGAGTGGGAATAACCAATATAGTTCTCTCATTTATAAATACAATATTTCTAGGAATAGATGAGAGGCCTCTCCCAGAAGAGGAAAAAAATGTTAACATTACTATACTAGCAGCAAGATATCTGATATTTAAAAAATGGAAACAAATATCAACCCCCAGTATCCCAGAGATCAGAAATTGCCTAAAAAAGCAATGTATACTTGAACAACATGATGCAAAATTATTTAAACCTTGTGATGTTAATAGATTCTTTCAAAAATGGTCATCATTTATAAAGATCTTCCCAAAAGAGGAAATAGACCATCTAATTTACCCATTTAGAAACTCAGACCTAGTCCTCTTAGGAATGTGGTAAAACCATAATATGACAAGAGAGGAGACAACATAAAGACCCCCCAATTCCTTTTATTCCCCCCATTTTTCCCTCTCTTTTTTTCTCTTCGTTTTCCCCACTACCCAGCCCTGCTCCCTCCCCCCCCCCCTCCCTTCCCTCCCCACCCCCTCCGCCTCATATAAATCGAAGAAAACCCTACCCGTGCGCCACGCTAGGAAATTCTGAAATCCCAACACAGCTATAATAAAATAAGATAAACCGAAATACAATAAATTCTACACAGGCAAGCTCTCAGGGCATAAAACAAAAGAGGTAAAGCAGAGCTGTAAGCTGATAAGATAAAAAGTTACAAAAGAGGAAAAATTGCAACTTGTTCTTTTCTTTTTTCTTTTTTTTTTCCTTTTTTTTTTTTATTACTCTTTTTCTTTTTCTATTATCTTGTTAAATAACAATGTATTTACTTTTGATTGTGGTATCATAATGCCCTGCTAGGAGCAATAGAAACCTACAACTGGTAGGTAGTGAATATTTTGTTGAAATTGAATAAAAACATAATTTATGCTTACCTGATAAATTCCTTTCTTCTGTTGTGTGATCAGTCCACGGGTCATCATTACTTCTGGGATATAACTCCTCCCCAACAGGAAATGCAAGAGGATTCACCCAGCAGAGCTGCATATAGCTCCTCCCCTCTACGTCAGTCCCAGTCATTCGACCAAGAAACAACGAGAAAGGAGTAACCAAGGGTGAAGTGGTGACTGGAGTATAATTTAAAAGATATTTACCTGCCTTAAAACAGGGCGGGCCGTGGACTGATCACACAACAGAAGAAAGGAATTTATCAGGTAAGCATAAATTATGTTTTCTTCTGTTATGTGTGATCAGTCCACGGGTCATCATTACTTCTGGGATACCAATACCAAAGCAAAAGTACACGGATGACGGGAGGGATAGGCAGGCTCATTATACAGAAGGAACCACTGCCTGAAGAACCTTTCTCCCAAAAATAGCCTCCGAAGAAGCAAAAGTGTCAAATTTGTAAAATTTGGAAAAAGTATGAAGCGAAGACCAAGTTGCAGCCTTGCAAATCTGTTCAACAGAGGCCTCATTCTTAAAGGCCCAAGTGGAAGCCACAGCTCTAGTGGAGTGAGCTGTAATTCTTTCAGGAGGCTGCTGTCCAGCAGTCTCATAGGCTAAACGTATTATGCTACGAAGCCAAAAAGAGAGAGAGGTAGCAGAAGCTTTTTGACCTCTCCTCTGTCCAGAGTAAACGACAAACAAGGAAGAAGTTTGGCGAAAATCTTTAGTTGCCTGCAAGTAGAACTTGAGGGCACGAACTACATCCAGATTGTGTAAAAGACGTTCCTTCTTTGAAGAAGGATTTGGACACAAGGATGGGACAACAATCTCTTGATTGATGTTCCTGTTAGTGACTACCTTAGGTAAGAACCCAGGTTTAGTACGCAGAACTACCTTGTCTGAGTGAAAAATCAGATAAGGGGAATCACAATGTAAGGCTGATAACTCAGAGACTCTTCGAGCCGAGGAAATAGCCATTAAAAACAGAACTTTCCAAGATAACATTTTTATATCAATGGAATGAAGGGGTTCAAACGGAACACCCTGTAAAACGTTAAGAACTAAGTTTAAACTCCATGGTGGAGCAACAGCTTTAAACACAGGCTTGATCCTAGCTAAAGCCTGACAAAAGGACTGGACGTCTGGATTTTCTGACAGACGTCTGTGTAACAAGATGGACAGAGCTGAAATCTGTCCCTTTAATGAACTAGCTGATAAACCCTTTTCTAAACCTTCTTGTAGAAAAGACAATATCCTAGCGATCCTAACCTTACTCCAGGAGTAACCTTTGGATTCGCACCAGTATAGGTATTTCCGCCATATTTTATGGTAAATCCTTCTGGTAACAGGCTTCCTAGCCTGAATCAGGGTATCAATAACCGACTCAGAAAAACCACGTTTTGATAAAATCAAGCGTTCAATTTCCAAGCAGTCAGCTTCAGAGAAGTTAGATTTTGATGTTTGAATGGACCCTGTATCAGAAGGTCCTGTCTCAGAGGTAGAGACCAAGGCGGACAGGATGACATGTCCACTAGATCTGCATACCAAGTCCTGCGTGGTCAAGCAGGTGCTATTAGAATTACTGATGCTCTCTCCTGTTTGATCTTGGCAATCAATCGAGGAAGCAGCGGGAAGGGTGGAAACACATAAGCCATCCTGAAGTTCCAAGGTGCTGTCAAAGCATCTATCAGAACTGCTCCCGGATCCCTGGATCTGGACCCGTAGCGAGGAAGTTTGGCGTTCTGGCGAGACGCCATGAGATCTATCTCTGGTTTGCCCCAACGTCGAAGTATTTGGGCAAAGACCTCCGGATGAAGTTCCCACTCCCCCGGATGAAGAGTCTGGCGACTCAAGAAATCCGCCTCCCAGTTCTCCACTCCCGGGATGTGGATTGCTGACAGGTGGCAAGAGTGAGACTCTGCCCAGCGAATTATCTTTGATACTTCCATCATTGCTAGGGAGCTTCTTGTCCCTCCCTGATGGTTGATGTAAGCTACAGTCGTGATGTTGTCCGACTGAAACCTGATGAACCCCCGAGTTATTAACTGGGGCCAAGCCAGAAGGGCATTGAGAACTGCTCTCAATTCCAGAATGTTTATTGGAAGGAGACTCTCCTCCTGATTCCATAGTCCCTGAGCCTTCAGAGAATTCCAGACAGCGCCCCAACCTAGTAGGCTGACGTCTGTTGTTACAATTGTCCAGTCTGGCCTGCTGAATGGCATTCCCCTGGACAGGTGTGGCCGATGAAGCCACCATAGAAGAGAATTTCTGGTCTCTTGATTCAGATTCAGAGTAGGGGACAAATCTGAGTAATCCCCATTCCACTGACTTAGCATGCATAGTTGCAGCGGTCTGAGGTGTAGGCGAGCAAAAGGTACTATGTCCATTGCCGCTACCATTAAGCCGATCACCTCCATGCATTGAGCTACTGACGGGTGTTGAATGGAATGAAGGACGCGGCATGCATTTTGAAGTTTTGTTAACCTGTCTTCTGTCAGGTAAATCTTCATTTCTACAGAATCTATAAGAGTCCCCAAGAATGGAACTCTTGTGAGAGGAAAGAGAGAACTCTTCTTTTCGTTCACTTTCCATCCATGCGACCTTAGAAATGCCAGAACTAACTCTGTATGAGACTTGGCAGTTTGAAAGCTTGAAGCTTGTATTAGAATGTCGTCTAGGTACGGAGCTACCGAAATCCCTCGCGGTCTTAGTACCGCTAGAAGGGCACCCAGAACCTTTGTGAAGATTCTTGGAGCCGTAGCCAATCCGAATGGAAGAGCTACAAACTGGTAGTGCCTGTCTAAGAAGGCAAACCTTAGATACCGGTGATGATCTTTGTGGATCGGTATGTGAAGGTAAGCATCCTTTAAATCCACTGTGGTCATGTACTGACCCTCTTGGATCATGGGTAAAATTGTCCGAATAGTTTCCATTTTGAACGATGGAACTCTTAGGAATTTGTTTAGAGTCTTTAAATCTAAGATTGGCCTGAAAGTTCCCTCTTTTTTGGGAACCACAAACAGGTTTGAGTAGAACCCTTGTCCTTGTTCCGACCACGGAACCGGATGGATCACTCCCATTGTTAACAGATCTTGTACGCAGCGTAGAAACGCTTCTTTCTTTATCTGGTTTGTTGACAACCTTGACAGATGAAATCTCCCTCTTGGGGGAGATAATTTGAAGTCTAGAAGGTATCCCTGAGATATGATCTCTAGTGCCCAGGGATCCTGAACATCTCTTGCCCAGGCCTGGGCGAAGAGAGAGAGTCTGCCCCCTACTAGATCCGGTCCCGGATCGGGGGCTCTCGGTTCATGCTGTCTTTGGGGCAGCAGCAGGTTTCCTGGCCTGCTTGCTTTTGTTCCAGGACTGGTTAGGCTTCCAGCCTTGCCTGTAACGAGCAACAGCTCCTTCCTGTTTTGGTGCAGTGGAGGTTGATGCTGCTCCTGTTTTGAAATTCCGAAAGGGACGAAAATTAGACTGTCTAGCCTTAGCTTTGGCCTTGTCTTGAGGTAGGGCGTGGCCCTTACCTCCCGTAATGTCAGCGATAATTTCTTTCAAACCGGGCCCGAATAAGGACTGCCCCTTGAAAGGTATATTAAGTAATTTGGACTTAGAAGTAACATCAGCTGACCAGGATTTTAGCCACAGTGCCCTGCGTGCCTGTATGGCGAATCCTGAGTTCTTAGCCGTAAGTTTGGTTAAATGTACTACGGCCTCCGAAATGAAAGAATTAGCTAGTTTAAGGACTCTAAGCCTGTCCGTAATGTCGTCTAGCGTAGAGGAACTAAGGTTCTCTTCAAGCGACTCAATCCAAAATGCTGCCGCAGCCGTAATCGGCGCGATACATGCAAGGGGTTGTAATATAAAACCTTGTTGAACAAACATTTTCTTAAGGTAACCCTCTAATTTTTTATCCATTGGATCTGAGAAAGCACAGCTATCCTCCACCGGGATAGTGGTACGCTTAGCTAAAGTAGAAACTGCTCCCTCCACCTTGGGGACCGTTTGCCATAAGTCCCGAGTGGTGGCGTCTATTGGAAACATCTTTCTAAATATTGGAGGGGGTGAGAACGGCACACCGGGTCTATCCCACTCCTTAGTAACAATTTCAGTTAGTCTCTTAGGTATAGGAAAAACGTCAGTACTCGCCGGTACCGCAAAGTATTTATCCAACCTACACAGTTTCTCTGGTATTGCAACAGTGTTACAATCGTTGAGAGCTGCTAAGACCTCCCCTAGTAGTACACGGAGGTTCTCCAATTTAAATTTAAAATTTGAAATATCTGAGTCCAATCTGTTTGGATCAGAACCGTCACCCACAGAATGAAGCTCTCCGTCCTCATGCTCTGCGAGCTGTGACGCAGTATCAGACATGGCCCTAGCATTGTCAGCGCACTCTGTTCTCACCCCAGAGTGATCACGCTTGCCTCTTAGTTCAGGTAATTTAGACAAAACTTCAGTCATAACAGTAGCCATATCTTGTAATGTTATCTGTAATGGCCGCCCAGATGTACTAGGCGCCAAAATATCACGCACCTCCCGGGCGGGAGATGCAGGTACTGTCGCGTGAGGCGAGTTAGTCGGCATAACTCTCCCCTCGCTGTTTGGTGAAATTTGTTCACATTGTACAGATTGACTTTTATTTAAAGTAGCATCAATACAGTTAGTACATAAATTTCTATTGGGCTCCACCTTGGCATTGGAACAAATGACACAGATATCTTCCTCTGAGTCAGACATGTTTAACACACTAGCAAAAAACTTACAACTTGGTTATAATCTTTTTTAGCAAAAAACGTACTGTGCCTCAAAGAGGTACTAACGATTAAATGACAGT
Organism: Bombina bombina; assembly: GCF_027579735.1. NCBI lineage: Eukaryota > Metazoa > Chordata > Amphibia > Anura > Bombinatoridae > Bombina > Bombina bombina. Next base: position 476,684,734 of record NC_069505.1, on the reverse strand, counting down.
TGAAATAATGAACTGAAAAACAGTTATTGCATCAAATTTTAAAACAACACAACTTTTAGCAAAGGTTTGTTCCCATTAGTAAAAAACAACACTAATTAAATTTGTACATAAGAAAAACAAAACAACGTTTTTTATACACAGTCACTATAAGAATTCTCACAGCTCTGCTGAGAGAATTTACCTCCCTTCAAAGAAGTTTGAAGACCCCTGAGATCTGTCAGAGATGAACCGGATCATGCAGGACATATAAAAGTAGCTGACTGGAATTTTTTGATGCGTAGCAAAGAGCGCCAAAAACGGCCCCTCCCTCTCCCACACAGCAGTGAAGAGAAACGAAACTGTCACAATTAAAGCAAAAAACTGCCAAGTGGAAAATAATGCCCAAACATTTATTCACACAGTACCTCAGCAATGTAAACGATTCTACATTCCAGCAAAAACGTTTAACATGAGAATAGTTATTAAAAGGATTAGTGACCTTAACACAGTAGTTCCGGTGAAATACCATCCCCAGAATACTGAAGTGTATACATACATGTCATTTTAACGGTATGGCAGGCTTTTCTCATCAATTCCATTCAGAAAATAAAAACTGCCACATACCTCAATGCAGATTCATCTGCCCGCTGTCCCCTGATCTGAAGCCTTTACCTCCCTCAGATGGTCGAGAACAGCAATATGATCTTAACGACTCCGGTTAAAATCATAGTAAAAAATCTCTGTCAGATTCTTCCTCAAACTCTGCCAGAGAAGTAATAACACGCTCCGGTGCTATTTTAAAATAACAAACTTTTGATTGAAGTCATAAAAACTAAGTATAATCACCATAGTCCTCTCACACATCCTATCTAGTCGTTGGGTGCAAGAGAATGACTGGGACTGACGTAGAGGGGAGGAGCTATATGCAGCTCTGCTGGGTGAATCCTCTTGCATTTCCTGTTGGGGAGGAGTTATATCCCAGAAGTAATGATGACCCGTGGACTGATCACACATAACAGAAGAAAATGAATTTAAAAAAAAAAATTACAAAAATTGCATGCTCTATATGAATCACGATAGGAAAAAATTGGGTTCAGTATCCCTTTAATTTGTTCCCTGTTTGTACCGAATTGGTGGATATTGCACATAATATTTTAGTTAATCTGTTTAGTTTTGCCTACTGAGATATTACACATGTTAGGACATGTATCCTCAGTCTGCAACCAGTAATTAATTGTAAATAAAAATACAATATTGTGATGGATAGAGACAATTTGTGGATGTTTTTTTAAGGGAAATATAGAACACCAGTGATTAAAGGGACATTATACACTATTTTGTTCTTTGCATAAATGTTTTGTAGATGATCTATTTATATAGCCCATAAAGTTGTTGTTGTTTTTTTTTTTTTTAAATATCGTTTTTTTGCTTATTCTTAAATAACATTGCTCTGATTTTGAGACTCCTAACCAAGCCCCAAAGTTTTAGGAGAATACCGAAGTATACCTACTCCAGCTTGCTTTTGTTTGTGTAAAGGGTCTTTTCATATGCAAAGAAAGGGGGAGGGTCTGATATTTCCCACTTGCAATGGGTGCTCCAGTAACCTTTTAAACAGAGCTAAACTGGAAGCTTCTAAGTAAGTTTTTAAATGGTTTTATACCGGATTTTTATATCAGTATCTGTGCATATTATTCTTTATAATAGTGTCTATTACATGCAGTTATATGAAAATTGGTGTATAATGTCCCTTTAACACTGCACCAAAAAGTAAAATGTAAGAGGGTTAATATTGCACCAGAGAGGTTAATGTAGCATTTACAGGGCCAGATTTGTAATGAGGCAGAGTAGGCATGTGCCTACAGGCGCCCTCCATAGAGGGGAGCCGTGCCATGCCTAATTGCTGATGTTCTGTCAACTAATTTGACAGAACACCGGCAACAACAAAGAGGGTGCGCTCTATATAGAACACTATTCAGAGTGCACCTCCTTCTTTTCCATGACCGGTGTCTTCCATGGGAGCAGAGAGGGACCTCAGTGTAGGATGCCCATTAAAAAGCCTGTCCAGGCAGGCGTTTCATTGGGCAGCCTAAACCGGGGTCCTTCCCTGCCACCACGGAAGCCGCTGGTAACAGAAAACAAGGGGGATGCGCTCTGTGCCTATGGGCGATCGAAATGTAAATCCGGCCCTGGGCATTAAGGGATTAACATGGTAACATACTGGTTTATACGGCATACATGGGGTTATTGAAGAGTAATGGATGGGAAGGAGCCCAAACCATAGCTTAAGTAATTTAACTGCAAAGTGAATAAGTAGAAACCCACTACTTAATTGAACAAGGAAATTTTCAATTAAATTGCAGTAAAGCCCTCTTCAACCCCATTAGGCCTAATAAACCTCCTTTAGCCAATTTAACATATTAGTCGCCTGTAATGTCATGTTAACCACAGACAGCACAATATTAACTTGTTTAGATTTAACAAGCGCTTAAAAGCACTCAAGTCAGTTTTCTTATATGTCACTTTTTTTTTAGTCGCTTTTTTTTTTTTGAAACATTTAGGGGGGCATTACATCCCTGGCAATGGGGGAAAAATTGTCTCACTAGTTTTCTATGCAGCGCAGCAGTGTAGGTACGCAGCGCAACAGTCTAGTTTCAGCGTAACTAGACTGTTGCGCTGAGCACTACTGCACTGCAAAGAAAACTGAAACAGGTTTTTTTTCCAGTTGCCAGGGATGTAATCTCCCCCATATGTTTTTAAATATTTTTTCTGGTGTGGAAGTCACATCTGTTCTTTTGTATACCCCAAAGTTTTATAATTCTATTTGTACTTACGAACATTTTTGTTGTTATAATACTTTTGAATCAGAGTACATGTACGCATAATGCGCAATATCTCCGAAATCAAACCGGAACAAACTTTCATTTTTGCAACACAAATCAGTACAAACAAATGGTATATTTGTTTTTAAAATTGCATAACATGGGGTGCAAAGTGGGCGGGGTTTCATGAAAAATAATGCGCTATATCTCCGAAACCAAACCGGCACAAACGTTCGTTTTTGCGGCACAAATCAGCACAAACGCAACACAAATAAATGATATATTTGTTTTTAAAATTGCATAACATGGGGTGCAAAGTGAGCGGAGTTTCACCAAATATAATGCTTAATATCTCTGAAACCAAACCGGCACAAACGTTCATTTTTGTGGCACAAATCAGCACAAACACAGCACAAACAAATAATATATTTGTTTTTAAAATTGAATAGCATGGGGTGCAAAGTGGGCGGGGTTTCATAAAAAATAATGCGCTATATCTCCGAAACCAAAGCGGCACAAACGTTCGTTTTTGCAGCACAACTTAGCACAAACGCAGCACAAACAAATGGTATACAGGTATACCTCACTTTACAGCGCTTCACTTTACAGCGATTCGCTAATACAGCGCTATGTGGAGCTGAAGTTCAACCTCCAAGGATTTTGAAACAGTGTTGTAATCTTCGTGAGATTGCAAGAAAAGTGACTGGCACCATTTTGTTATGCTTGGTTCACTGTTTACAACATTACAGTGCAATCTGTGTCTCAGTGTTACAGTCTGGCAAATTTTACTACAGTAATTGTCACAATTTTACAGGTACAGTATTTATTGAATACTAATTGAATACTTGCTGTGCTAGTGATAAACTAAACATATCACAATTGCACCCCTAATATATGTTAGTTCAAACATGTTTTCAGGATTTTAAACACTGAAAAGAAAGCTAAAACTGCCTTGTTTCACTTTAAGGCGGTTTTCACTTTACAGCGGGGCTCCGGTCCCTAACCCGCTGTATGAGCGGGGTATACCTGTATATGTTTTTAAAATTGCATAACATGGGGTGCAAAGTGGGCAGAGTTTCACCAAATATAATGCTTAATATCTCCAAAACCAAAACGGCAGAAACGTTCATTTTTGCGGCATAAATCAGCACAAACAAATGGTATATTTGTTTTTAAAATTGAATAACATGGGGTGCAACGTGGGCAGGGTTTCATAAAAAATAATGCGCTACATCTCCGAAACCAAAACGGCACAAACGTTCGTTTTTGCAGCACAAATCAGCACAAATGGTATATTTGTTTTTAAAATTGCATAACATGGGGTGCAAAGTGGGCGGAGTTTCAGCAAATATAATGCGTAATATTTCCTAAACTAAACCGGCACAAACGTTAGTTTTTGCGGCACAAATCAGCACAAACGCAGCACAAACTAATGGTATATTAGTTTTTAAAATTGAATAACATGGGGTGCAAAGTGGGCGGGGTTTCATAAAAAATAATGAGTAATATCTCTGAAACCAAAACGGCACAAACGTTCGTTTTTGCAGCACAAATCAGCACAAACGCAGCACAAATTAATGGTATATTTTAATTCAGTTTTTACAAACATGTGGTGCCAACTTCACATAGGTACTTTAGATTTCTCACTGAAATTATTTACAAACAGCTTGTGCAATTATGGCACACATGGTTGTAAATGCTTCTCTGGGATCCCCTTTATTCAGAAATAGCAGAAATATATGGCTTTGGCATTGTTTTTTGGTAATTAGAAGGCCGCAAAATTCCGCTGCGCACCACACTTGAATTATGCCCAGCAGTGAAAGGGTTAATTAGGTAGCTTGTAGGGTTAATTTTAGCTTTAGTGTAGAGAACAGCCTCCCACCTGACACATCCCACCCCCTGATCCCTCCCAAACAGCTATCCTCCCTCCCCCACCCCACAATTGTCCCCGCCATCTTAAGTACTGGCAGAAAGTCTGCCAGTACTAAAATAAAAGGCTTTTTTTAAAAAAAAATTAAGTATTTATTCAGCTGTGATGGACCCCCCCCCCCCCTTGGCCCCCAACCCCCCTGATCTTCCCCTCTTTAATCCTCCCCCCGCTACCTATTTGCCGCTATCCTGGTACCCTGTTTGCCCTTCCCCCCCCCCCAAAAAAAAGGTTTTTTTTTATAAATTTATAATTTTTCTGTAGTGTAGCTGCCCCCCTCAATACCCCCCTCCCTCTCCCCCTCCCAGATCCTTTCGATCGTTATTTCTTTCCCCCCTCCACGCTCCCAGCACCCGGCGTGCACATTGCACTTACAGGAACCGGATGCCGGGTAGCGATGGGCCGCCCACCCGCCTCCCTGCTAATGCTCCCACCCACCAACGTTCAGCACCATCGCTACCAGTGCAGAGAGGGCCACAGAGTCTCTCTGCATCGGTGTGTAAAAAAATGGTATTGCAGGATGCCTCAATATTGAGACATCACTGCAATACCATAAAAGTGGCTTAACCGCTTAAAACCCCAGAGGACGTTCCAGGGTCCTCGGTCGTGAAGGGGTTAAAGGGACATGAAACCCAAATTTTTTTTCTTTTATGATTCAGATAGATTATATAAAATATATACATTTTTAAACAACTTTCCAATTTATTTCTGTTATCAATTTTGCTTCATTCTCTTGGTATCCTTTATTGAGGGTGCTGCAATGCACTCCTGAGAGCTAGCTGAACATATTTGTGAGCCAATGAAAATGGGCATCCAAGTTCAGCCACCAATCAAGCATCTTGTGTCAAGCTCCTGAGCATATCTACCGATGCTTTTCAACAAAGGACACAAAAAGAATGAAGTAAATGAGGTAAGTTGTTTTAAATGGAATGCTCTATCTAAATCATGAAATGTGAATGCTGGGTTTCATGTCCCTTTAAATTTAGTCAGTTTATAAATGAGTTTGTGGCAATACATTTTTTGACAATACTTAGCTATTTTATGTTCCTCTCTTATGCAAAGATCTCTCACAAGATTCTAGACAGCCAAAATTTGCTATACTGGTCTGCATTTCTGTATGTGGAGAGACAAGCCCAGTGCAATATAGCACTGCTTGATATGAGAGTTTTGTTACACTTTGTATTTTATATTACTTTACATTTCAGATGGTGTTACTTTCAGTATTATTAGTTTTAAGCTTTGCACTTTCTATTTAATATTTTAATACATTTAAATTTAGATCCTCTAGTGATTTTACAAATTCTGATTATGTATTAAAAGTTTCTGTGTTACTTGAACAAATAAGGATTCTCAGGGTATGGCTGAGTGGCATTGGATATTACATAATTTAATATCTCATTTAGCTTATATCTATTATGAATTGATTTAGCTGCATTGTGAACAAGCACTAAAATGGGTGATATCAACCAGTCTCTTTTGTTCTCAACTACAGACTTGTAGAACATAAGAAATAGACAGGACTTCTTAAAAACAAACAAACATTGGTCCCAAACTATAAGAGATAATGTCACATCTAAAGAGCCTTTGATCAGAAGAGAGGTAACTTCTAATGAATTATTGTTGGATAGCCTTCCCAGATTGAAATCTCTAAATTAATTTAGCCTAAGAAATTCATTACTTAGAACACAGGAACCCCTGTGGATAGGTAGCCGAAAGGTCTACAATTTGAGATACCTTTCCAGGATGACCAACAATTTAGATGTCTATTATCTCAGTGTTAAATTGTCCCACGCTGAGCTGAATCCACATAGGCGTCTGGGCTCATGTTACAGCTAACATATGGGAAATTGAAAGCCTACGAATTAAGATTTTTAAACATCTTAACCTATGTACATTTGATAACAAATTATCTACATAATTCTTAGATAAATTAATGTATACCACAGACTGCCTGAATAATATAGATAATGATCTAAGAGATACATCACATGTTACATACTGTGTTGGATACAATGAATTAAAAATAAATAACTGCATTGGTATATATAAATGTTTAAGTTATTTCAAAATAAATACAATTTTCTCTGTTTTCCAGAAATCTAGTGAACATTACAGAGAAGAATCTGATGTGAAGATGAGGTTTCTAAATAAGATACTATAAGCTAATATATAAATGCATAGATGTTGAGCCCATGTCTTAAACACTGTTGAGACGTATTAATAAATAACTATAATACTCATGTATATCTATGTTATAAGATGTGACTAGAAAATGAAATATGTACCAGTATATCAAATTAACTGATATACAGAATAAGTCAGATAGACATATATATTTTATTGATTGATACTACTAGTCCCTCATAAAAATGCAACTTTAAAGGCATTTTCTAAAATATTGTAGGATTGAAGTATACTCATGTTTGGTATCTATGAATGCATGCTAGATTATATTAGATGGGACAGATATGTGACCAGACAGGTTTATTGATATCAAGAAATAGTGAATATACTAAATATACATTTTAAAAATATATAAGAATCAATATTAAGCTGTTAGCAGTGTTGAAAATGAAAATGTGTGTCTTTGTCTGCTGCCCCCGATTGCCTAAATCCAGTATTACAACAAAAAAATATTTGGCTGTTAAAAATGGCATTTCCCGGTAGCCAATCAGGGACAAGCTTCGTTAAGGGCCTCTCAGACAAGCTCCGTGGTGCCTATCCAAAAAGGTTCACCAATGATCAGAATTAAAAGGAGTGGGATTATCATGTGATATAACCTCGTGCAAGGAGAAAACATAATTTATGTAAGAACTTACCTGATAAATTCATTTCTTTCATATTAGCAAGAGTCCATGAGCTAGTGACGTATGGGATATACATTCCTACCAGGAGGGGCAAAGTTTCCCAAACCTCAAAATGCCTATAAATACACCCCTCACCACACCCACAATTCAGTTTAACGAATAGCCAAGAAGTGGGGTGATAAAAAAGTGCGAAAGCATATAAAATAAGGAATTGGAATAATTGTGCTTTATACAAAATCATAACCACCACAAAAAAAGGGCGGGCCTCATGGACTCTTGCTAATATGAAAGAAATGAATTTATCAGGTAAGTTCTTACATAAATTATGTTTTCTTTCATGTAATTAGCAAGAGTCCATGAGCTAGTGACGTATGGGATAATGACTACCCAAGATGTGGATCTTTCCACACAAGAGTCACTAGAGAGGGAGGGATAAAATAAAGACAGCCAATTCCTGCTGAAAATAATCCACACCCAAAATAAAGTTTAACGAAAAACATAAGCAGAAGATTCAAACTGAAACCGCTGCCTGAAGTACTTTTCTACCAAAAACTGCTTCAGAAGAAGAAAATACATCAAAATGGTAGAATTTAGTAAAAGTATGCAGAGGACCAAGTTGCTGCTTTGCAAATCTGGTCAACCGAAGCTTCATTCCTAAACGCCCAGGAAGTAGAAACTGACCTAGTAGAATGAGCTGTAATTCTCTGAGGCGGAGTTTTACCCGACTCAACATAGGCAAGATGAATTAAAGATTTCAACCAAGATGCCAAAGAAATGGCAGAAGCTTTCTGGCCTTTTCTAGAACCGGAAAAGATAACAAATAGACTAGAAGTCTTACGGAAAGATTTCGTAGCTTCAACATAATATTTCAAAGCTCTAACAACATCCAAAGAATGCAATGATTTCTCCTTAGAATTCTTAGGATTAGGACATAATGAAGGAACCACAATTTCTCTACTAATGTTGTTGGAATTCACAACTTTAGGTAAAAATTCAAAAGAAGTTCGCAACACCGCCTTATCCTGATGAAAAATCAGAAAAGGAGACTCACAAGAAAGAGCAGATAATTCAGAAACTCTTCTGGCAGAAGAGATGGCCAAAAGGAACAAAACTTTCCAAGAAAGTAATTGAATGTCCAATGAATGCATAGGTTCAAACGGAGGAGCTTGAAGAGCTCCCAGAACCAAATTCAAACTCCAAGGAGGAGAAATTGACTTAATGACAGGTTTTATACGAACCAAAGCTTGTACAAAACAATGAATATCAGGAAGAATAGCAATCTTTCTGTGAAAAAGAACAGAAAGAGCAGAGATTTGTCCTTTCAAAGAACTTGCGGACAAACCTTCATCTAAACCATCCTGAAGAAACTGTAAAATTCTCGGTATTCTAAAAAAATGCCAAGAAAAATGATGAGAAAGACACCAAGAAATATAAGTCTTCCAGACTCTATAATATATCTCTCGAGATACAGATTTACGAGCCTGTAACATAGTATTAATCACAGAGTCAGAGAAACCTCTTTGACCAAGAATCAAGCGTTCAATCTCCATACCTTTAAATTTAAGGATTTCAGATCCTGATGGAAAAAAGGACCTTGTGACAGAAGGTCTGGTCTTAACGGAAGAGTCCACGGTTGGCAAGAGGCCATCCGGACAAGATCCGCATACCAAAACCTGTGAGGCCATGCCGGAGCTACCAGCAGAACAAACGAGCATTCCTTCAGAATCTTGGAGATTACTCTTGGAAGAAGAACTAGAGGCGGAAAGATATAGGCAGGATGATACTTCCAAGGAAGTGATAATGCATCCACTGCCTCCGCCTGAGGATCCCGGGATCTGGACAGATACCTGGGAAGTTTCTTGTTTAGATGGGACGCCATCAGATCTATTTCTGGAAGTTCCCACATTTGAACAATCTGAAGAAATACCTCTGGGTGAAGAGACCATTCGCCCGGATGCAACGTTTGGCGACTGAGATAATCCGCTTCCCAATTGTCTATACCTGGGATATGAACCGCAGAGATTAGACAGGAGCTGGATTCCGCCCAAACCAAAATTCGAGATACTTCTTTCATAGCCAGAGGACTGTGAGTCCCTCCTTGATGATTGATGTATGCCACAGTTGTGACATTGTCTGTCTGAAAACAAATGAACGATTCTCTCTTCAGAAGAGGCCAAAACTGAAGAGCTCTGAAAATTGCACGGAGTTCCAAAATATTGATCGGTAATCTCACCTCCTGAGATTCCCAAACTCCTTGTGCCGTCAGAGATCCCCACACAGCTCCCCAACCTGTGAGACTTGCATCTGTTGAAATTACAGTCCAGGTCGGAAGCACAAAAGAAGCCCCCTGAATTAAACGATGGTGATCTGTCCACCATGTTAGAGAGTGACGAACAATCGGTTTTAAAGATATTAATTGAGATATCTTCGTGTAATCCTTGCACCATTGATTCAGCATACAGAGCTGAAGAGGTCGCATGTGAAAACGAGCAAAGGGGATCGCGTCCGATGCAGCAGTCATAAGACCTAGAATTTCCATGCATAAGGCTACCGAAGGGAATGATTGTGACTGAAGGTTTCGACAAGCTGCAATCAATTTTAGACGTCTCTTGTCTGTTAAAGACAGAGTCATGGACATTGAATCCATCTGGAAACCCAGAAGGTTACCCTTGTCTGAGGAATCAAAGAACTTTTTGGTAAATTGATCCTCCAACCATGATCTTGAAGAAACAACACAAGTCGATTCGTATGAGATTCTGCTAAATGTAAAGACTGAGCAAGTACCAAGATATCGTCCAAATAAGGAAATACCACAATACCCTGTTCTCTGATTACAGACAGAAGGGCACCGAGAACCTTTGTAAAAATTCTTGGAGCTGTAGCTAGGCCAAACGGCAGAGCCACAAATTGGTAATGCTTGTCCAGAAAAGAGAATCTCAGGAACTGATAATGATCTGGATGAATCGGAATATGCAGATATGCATCCTGTAAATCTATTGTGGACATATAATTCCCTTGCTGAACAAAAGGCAAGATAGTCCTTACAGTTACCATCTTGAACGTTGGTATCCTTACATAACGATTCAATATTTTTAGATCTAGAACTGGTCTGAAGGAATTCTCCTTCTTTGGTACAATGAAGAGATTTGAATAAAACCCCATCCCCTGTTCCGGAACTGGAACTGGCATAATTACTCCAGTCAACTCTAGATCTGAAACACATTTCAGAAATGCTTGAGCTTTTACTGGATTTACTGGGACACGGGAAAGAAAAAATCTCTTTGCAGGAGGTCTCATCTTGAAACCAATTCTGTACCCTTCTGAAACAATGTTCTGAATCCAAAGATTGTGAACAGAATTGATCCAAATTTCCTTGAAAAAACGTAACCTGCCCCCTACCAGCTGAGCTGGAATGAGGGCCGCACCTTCATGTGGACTTAGAAGCAGGCTTTGCCTTTCTACCTGGCTTGGATTTATTCCAGACTGGAGATGGTTTCCAAACTGAAACTGCTCCTGAGGATGAAGGATCAGGCTTTTGTTCTTTGCTGAAACGAAAGGAACGAAAACGATTATTAGCCCTGTTTTTACCTTTAGATTTTTTATCCTGTGGTAAAAAAGTTCCTTTCCCACCAGTAACAGTTGAAATAATGGAATCCAACTGAGAACCAAATAATTTGTTACCCTGGAAAGAAATAGAAAGTAAAGTTGATTTAGAAGCCATATCAGCATTCCAAGTTTTAAGCCATAAAGCTCTTCTAGCTAAAATAGCTAGAGACATAAACCTGACATCAACTCTGATAATATCAAAAATGGCATCACAGATAAAATTATTAGCATGCTGTAGAAGAATAATAATATCATGAGAATCATGATGTGTTACTTGTTGCGCTAAAGTTTCCAACCAAAAAGTTGAAGCTGCAGCAACATCAGCCAAAGATATAGCAGGTCTAAGAAGATTACCTGAACACAGATAAGCTTTTCTTAGAAAGGATTCAATTTTCCTATCTAAAGGATCCTTAAACGAAGTACCATCTGACGTAGGAATAGTAGTACGTTTAGCAAGGGTAGAAATAGCCCCATCAACTTTAGGGATTTTGTCCCAAAATTCTAATCTGTCAGACGGCACAGGATATAATTGCTTAAAACGTTTAGAAGGAGTAAATGAATTACCCAATTTATCCCATTCTTTGGAAATTACTGCAGAAATAGCATTAGGAACAGGAAAAACTTCTGGAATAACCACAGGAGCTTTAAATACCTTATCCAAACGTTTAGAATTAGTATCAAGAGGACCAGAATCCTCTATTTCTAAAGCAATTAGTACTTCTTTAAGTAAAGAACGAATAAATTCCATTTTAAATAAATATGAAGATTTATCAGCATCAACCTCTGAGACAGAATCCTCTGAACCAGAAGAGTCATCAGAATCAGAACGATGATGTTCATTTAAAAATTCATCTGTAGGGAGAGAAGTTTTAAAAGATTTTTTACGTTTACTAGAAGGAGAAATAACAGACATAGCCTTCTTTATGGATTCAGAAACAAAATCTCTTATATTATCAGGAACATTCTGCACCTTAGATGTTGAAGGAACTGCAACAGGCAATGGTACTTTACTAAAGGAAATATTATCTGCTTTAACAAGTTTGTCATGACAATCAATACAAACAACAGCTGGAGGAATAGCTACCAAAAGTTTACAGCAGATACACTTAGCTTTGGTAGATCCAGCACTAGACAGCGATTTTCCTGTAGTATCTTCTGACTCAGATGCAACGTGAGACATCTTGCAATATGTAAGAGAAAAAACAACATATATATAAAGCAAAATTGATCAAATTCCTTAAATGACAGTTTCAGGAATGGGAAAAAATGCCAAAGAACAAGCTTCTAGCAACCAGAAGCAATGAAAAATGAGACTTAAATAATGTCGAGACAAAAGCGACGCCCATATTTTTTCGCGCCAAACAAGACGCCCACATTATTTGGCGCCTAAATGCTTTTGGCGCCAAAAATGACGCCACATACGGAACGCCGACATTTTTGGTGCAAAATAACGTCAAAAAATGACGCAACTTCCGGCGACACGTATGACGCCGGAAACGGAAAAAGAATTTTTGCGCCAAAAAAGTCCGCGCCAAGAATGACGCAATAAAATGAAGCATTTTCAGCCCCCGCGAGCCTAACAGCCCACAGGGAAGAGTCAAATTTTTGAAGGTAAGAAAAAATGATTAAATCAAATGCATTATCCCAAATATGAAACTGACTGTCTGAAAATAAGGAAAGTTGAACATTCTGAGTCAAGGCAAATAAATGTTTGAATACATATATTTAGAACTTTATAAGCAAAGTGCCCAACCATAGCTTAGAGTGTCACAGAAAATAAGATTTACTTACCCCAGGACACTCATCTACATGTTTGTAGAAAGCCAAACCAGTACTGAAACGAGAATCAGCAGAGGTAATGGTATATATAAGAGTATATTGTCGATCTGAAAAGGGAGGTAAGAGATGAATCTCTACGACCGATAACAGAGAACCTATGAAATAGACCCCGTAGAAGGAGATCACTGCATTCAAATAGGCAATACTCTTCTCACATCCCTCTGACATTCACTGCACGCTGAGAGGAAAACCGGGCTCCAACTTGCTGCGGAGCGCATATCAACGTAGAATCTAGCATAAACTTACTTCACCACCTCCATCGGAGGCAAAGTTTGTAAAACTGAATTGTGGGTGTGGTGAGGGGTGTATTTATAGGCATTTTGAGGTTTGGGAAACTTTGCCCCTCCTGGTAGGAATGTATATCCCATACGTCACTAGCTCATGGACTCTTGCTAATTACATGAAAGAAAGAAGGGGTCTCTTTGCTTGCTAAAATTTTGACTGATAACCTTGCTCCCTTTTTGGGACACAGTCACTATAAGCACAATTGGGCTACCTTTTCATCCATATTGCAAAATACCTCTCTTAATTTATGAGGTGAACTTCAATTTTCTCTGGTAACGTATAAAAGGTTATTTCATACTTTTATATTTAAATCAAAGGTATTCTATAGCTATAGTTTAATTAAAGCTGGTGATTTAAGAGGACACTTTGTATTTTAAGTTATATCCATAGTCCTGTGTAAATTAGAACCAGTCATATTCAATGCGAGATAATCTTGTTTGCTAGATAAAGGTTTTTTGTATTTCATATCTTAAGTCAGGTTTATTATTGCAGTTACATTTCTCTGGTGTATTAAGTTATTTGTAGATATTGTGATATATTTTAAAACTTATTTTATTGTAGCTAAATAAGAGGTTATTTCCGCTCAGATAAATTGGCATAACAATTGGATGTTAAAGTATTTTTGTTATACTGTTTAACTAAACACTGTTAAGCTAACAGTCCATACTCCGGTATTTTATTGTGGTATTTTAATGTGATTCATCGTGAGTAAAGTTAATTTTAAAGTTTTTTTTTTTTTTATGATCTGTTGTATAGAATATTATAATTGATTCATAAGCTAGTCTCTACTTAATATATTTCAATGTGTTTATAAATTTAACTAATCTCAAGTATTTAGGAATAAATATTAATTTCAATTGTATCGTATATACATTTTAATTGGAAGTTCTTTTAAAGAAATAACAAATAAATTGTATTATAACCCTGGTATATACTGACAGGATCATACTTTGTATATTTTTGTGTATAGTTTACATATTACATTGCCCTATTTTCTCTATTGTAAAATAAAACACAATTTCAGAAAGTGTTAGGGAGAGGGGGGTTCCTTGGGCTGAACAGGGAAGTTCCCAGGTTATGTCTGAAGCTCTCTCACAATTGTTGTGAAATGCTGTAAGTATTTTAAACAAGATGGACTCACTGAATTGTCTTGCCAGTTATATGCAGGTGAAGGTTGCTCAAAATTCATAATACACATATTTAACTAGTGATAAAAACTAGTTAAATTGTAGTGAAAACATTTCAGTTTAATTTGTATTTGCTGCAAACTGAGAGTTTATATCAGCCCCAGGTATTCTACAGTTAACCATTCTCGCCCCTGTGAAATTTTATATCCCAGAGAGCCTCATTACTTTTTATGGAAGGCATCTCATCTCTCTGGAACATCCAGGCTCCATCCTTTTTCTTATAGAATTCAGTAAGTTCAGCCCCTGAGAAGTGTGCACTATAATTTCTCTCATGCCCATAGAATGTAATTAAGTTCTATGGGAAACAAAATAAGATGAGGAAAAAGTAACACGCTGAGTCTACGTAGTATATCCACTAGTTTATTGGGATACTGGCTTTGGTCAGCAAAGGTGAACTCTTTATCTGACGCGTTTCGAGCATGCGCACATGCACTTCATCAGAGGGAACAAAATAAGTCAGCTTTCTTAGTTTTATTTTAAATAGAAGAAATATAAAGTGCATTGTAATTTGTAAAAGAAACACATAAATATATAAAGTATTATCCTAATTTGTTAATGTTACATAGAAACTGTAAATTCACAATCATAAATATACTGCTGTATACAAAACAAATACATAATAGAAAGTGCAAAGTTTAAATGTAATAAAACTTAATATGAAGTCTAAAGTAATATAAAATACAAAGCACAACGTGTAAATGTAGTAGAACTCTACATTGCATTGCTATATTGCACTGAGCTTGTATCTCCTTTACATACAGAAATGCAGGGAACAATCCCTGGAGAAGTATAGCAAAAACATAATTTATGTAAGAACTTACCTGATAAATTCATTTCTTTCATATTAGCAAGAGTCCATGAGCTAGTGACGTATGGGATATACATTCCTACCAGGAGGGGCAAAGTTTCCCAAATCTTAAAATGCCTATAAATACACCCCTCACCACACCCACAAATCAGTTTAACGAATAGCCAAGAAGTGGGGTGATAAGAAAAAAGTGCGAAAGCATATAAAATAAGGAATTGGAATAATTGTGCTTTATACAAAAAAATCATAACCACCACAAAAAGGGTGGGCCTCATGGACTCTTGCTAATATGAAAGAAATGAATTTATCAGGTAAGTTCTTACATAAATTATGTTTTCTTTCATGTAATTAGCAAGAGTCCATGAGCTAGTGACGTATGGGATAATGACTACCCAAGATGTGGATCTTTCCACGCAAGAGTCACTAGAGAGGGAGGGATAAAATAAAGACAGCCAATTCCTGCTGAAAATAATCCACACCCAAAATAAAGTTTAATGAAAACATAAGCAGAAGATTCAAACGGAAACCGCTGCCTGAAGTACTTTTCTACCAAAAACTGCTTCAGAAGAAGAAAACACATCAAAATGGTAGAATTTAGTAAAAGTATGCAAAAAGAGGACCAAGTTGCTGCTTTGCAAATCTGATCAACCGAAGCTTCATTCCTAAACGCCCAGGAAGTAGAAACTGACCTAGTAGAATGAGCTGTAATCCTTTGAGGCGGAGTTTTACCCGACTCGACATAGGCATGATGAATTAAAGATTTCAACCAAGATGCCAAAGAAATGGCAGAAGCTTTCTGGCCTTTTCTAGATCCAGAAAAGATGAAAAATAGACTAGAAGTCTTTCGGAAAGACTTAGTAGCTTCAACATAATATTTCAAAGCTCTAACAACATCCAAAGAATGCAATGATTTCTCCTTAGAATTCTTAGGATTAGGACATAATGAAGGAACCACAATTTCTCTACTAATGTTGTTAGAATACACAACCTTAGGAAAAAATTCAAAAGAAGTTCGCAACACCGCCTTATCCTGATGAAAAATCAGAAAAGGAGACTCACAAGAAAGAGCAGATAATTCAGAGACTCTTCTGGCAGAAGAGATGGCCAAAAGAAACTAAACTTTCCAATAAAGAAGTTTAATGTCCAAATGAATGCATGGGTTCAAAAGGAGGAGCTAGAAGAGCCCCCAGAACCAAATTCAAACTCCAAGGAGGAGAAATTGACTGAATGACAGGTTTTATACGAACCAAGTCTTGTACAAAACAATGAATATCAGGAAGATTAGCAATCTTTCTGTGAAAAATTACAGAAAGGGCAGAGATTTGTCCTGTCAAGGAACTTGCGGACAAACCTTTATCTAAAGCATCCTGAAGAAACTGTAAAAAATTCTCGGAATTCTAAAAGAATGCCAGGAAAAATGATGAGAAGACACTAAGAAATATAAGTCTTCCAGACTCTATAATATATCTCTCTAGATACAGATTTACGAGCCTGTAACATAGTATTAATCACAGAGTCAGAGAAACCTCTTTGACCAAGAATCAAGCGTTCAATCTCCATACCCTTAAATTTAAAGATTTGAGATCCTGATGGAAAAAAGGACCTTGCGACAGAAGGTCTGGTCTTAACGGAAGAGCCCACGGTTGGCAAGAGGCCATCCGAAAAAGAATCCGTCCATGCTGGAGCTACCAGCAGAACAAACGAGCATTCCTTCAGAATCTTGGAGATTACTTCTTGGAAGAAGAACTAGAGGCGGAGAGATATAGGCAGGATGATACTTCCAAGGAAGTGATAATGCATTCACTGCCTCCGCCTGAGGATCCCGCAATCTGAACAGATACCTGGGAAGTTTCTTGTTTAGATGAGAAACCATCAGATCTATTTCTGGAAGTTCCCACATTTGAACAATCTGAAGAAATATCTCTGGGTGAAGAGACCATTCGCCCGGATACAACGTTTGACGACTGAGATAATCCGCTTCCCAATTGTCTATACCTGGGAAATGAACCGCAGAGATTAGACAGGAGCTGGATTCCGCCCAAACCAGAATTTGAGATACTTCTTTCATAGCCAGAGGACTGTGAGTCCCTCCTTGATGATTGATGTATGCCACAGTTGTGACATTGACTGTCTGAAAACAAATGAACGACTCTCTCTTCAGAAGAGGCCAAGACTGAAGAGCTCTGAAAATTGCACGGAGTTCCAAAATATTGATCGGTAATCTCACCTCCTGAGATTCCCAAACCCCTTGTGCCGTCAGAGACCCCCACACAGCTCCCCAACCTGTAAGACTTGCATCTGTTGAAATTACAGTCCAGGTCGGAAGAACAAAAGAAGCCCCCTGAACTAAACGATGGTGATCTGTCCACCATGTCAGAGAGTGTCGTACAATCGGTTTTAAAGATATTAATTAAAATATCTTTGTGTAATCCCTGCACCATTGGTTCAGCCTACCAGGAGGGGCAAGTTTCTTGTTTAGATGAGCATCAGGGACAGGAAACACTTCTGGAATAACTACAGGAGATTTAAAAACCTTATTTAAACGTTTAGTTTTAGTATCAAGAGGACCAGAATCCTCTATTTCTAATGCAATTAATACTTCTTTAAATAAAGAACGAATAAATTCCATCTTGAACAAATACAAAGATTTATCAGCATCAACCTCTGAGACAGAAACCTCTGAACCAGAAGAACCATTATCAGTATCAGAATGATGATGTTCATTTAAAAATTCATCTGAAAAAAGAGAAGCTTTAAAAGACTTTTATGTATACTAGAAGGAGAAATAACAGACATAGCCTTCTTAATGGATTTAGAAACAAAATCTCTTATGTTATCAGGAACACTCTGAGTATTAGATGTTGACGGAACAGCAACAGGTAATGTAACAGTACTAAAGGAAATTTTATCTGCATTAACAAGTTTGTCATAACATTTAATACAAACAACAGCTGAAGGAACAGATACCAAAAGTGATACACTTAGCTTTGGTAGCTCCAGCACCGGGCAGCGATTTTCCTGAAGTATCTTCTGACTCAGTTGCAACGTGGAACATCTTGCGATATGTAATAGAAAAAACAACATATAAAGCAAAATTTGATCAAATTCCTTAAATGACAGTTTCAGGAATGGGAAAAAAATGCCAGTGAACAAGCTTCTAGCAACCAGAAGCAATAAATAATGAAACTTAAATAATGTGGAGACAAAAAGTGACGCCCATATTTTTTTAGCGCCAAATAAGACGCCCACATTATTTGGCGCCTAAATGCTTTTGGCGCCAAAAATGACGCCACATCCGGAACGCCGACACTTTTGACGCAAAAGAACGTCAAAAAAGACACATATGACGCCGGAAACAGAAAAAAAATGACGCCACATCCGGAACGCCGACACTTTTGACGCAAAAGAACGTCAAAAAAGACACATATGACGCCGGAAACAGAAAAAACATTTTGCGCCAAAAAAGTCCGCGCCAAGAATGACGCAATAAAATGAAGCCTTTTCAGCCCCCGCGAGCCTAACAGCCCACAGGGAAAAAGTCAAATTTTTTAAGGTAAGAAAAAATGATTGATTCAAATGCATTATCCCAAATATGAAACTGATTGTCTGAAAATAAGGAATGTTGAACATCCTGAGTCAAGGCAAATAAATGTTTGAATACATATATTTAGAACTTTATAAAAAAAGTGCCCAACCATAGCTTAGAGTGTCACAGAAAATAAGACTTACTTACCCCAGGACACTCATCTACATGTTTGTAGAAAGCCAAACCAGTACTGAAACGAAAATCAGCAGAGGTAATGGTATATATATATATAAGAGTATATCGTCGATCTGAAAAGGGAGGTAAGAGATGAATCTCTACGACCGATAACAGAGAACCTATGAAATAGACCCCGTAGAAGGAGATCATTGTATTCAAATAGGCAATACTCTCCTCACATCCCTCTGACATTCACTGCACGCTGAGAGGAAAACCGGGCTCCAACCTGCTGCGGAGCGCATATCAACGTAGAATCTAGCACAAACTTACTTCACCACCTCCATAGGAGGCAAAGTTTGTAAAACTGATTTGTGGGTGTGGTGAGGGGTGTATTTATAGGCATTTTAAGGTTTGGGAAACTTTGCCCCTCCTGGTAGGAATGTATATCCCATACGTCACTAGCTCATGGACTCTTGCTAATTATATGAAAGAAATCTGCCTTTTTACAATCTCACTAGGGATTTTGCAGTACTGGAGGATAATTTTCTATCAGGCCCTTAGAGAGAACTGAAAATTAAAATTGTTATTACTTATCTTTCCTACCCCCACTAGGAATGCAATTTCTTCTGATGTATATGTTTACATAGATTTCCTATAACCAATATTTAAGTATTTAGATTTTCAGTATATGTGGAGATACCACAGGCAAAATCAGCTATTGAAAGGTAAATGAGCTATTAGTAAAATAGATAGTTGGAAACAATTTAAAGGGGAGACATTTTTACATATATAGGAGGTATATAAATTATTACCTAGAGACCTGAGGGTCCGGTAATTCTCCATCATCACATCCTCATAAAGCTCTTTTTGTTTTTCAGATAAATAGCTCCACTCCTCTTCAGAAAAATAAACTGCAACATCATCAAACTCCATTTGCTCCTATAAATTAAAAGTAAATAAATAAATAAATCAAACCATCAAAAACTGCACTTGTTAAAGGGCCACTAAACCCAAAATCTTTCTTTCATGATTCAGATAGAGAATAGAAATTTAAACAACATTACAATTTACTTCCATAATTTATTTTGCTTAATTTTTTAAATATCCTTATTTGAAGAAAACGCAATGCATATGGTAAGCCAATCACATGATGCCTCTATGTACAGCAACCAATCAGCAGCTAGTGAGCATATCTAGATATTCATTTTCATCAAAGAATATCAAGAGAATAAAACAAATTAGATAATATAAGTAAACTAGAAAGATGTTTAACATTGCATTCTCTTTCTAAATCATAAAAGAAAAAATGTGGCTGGCATGTCCCTTTAAGGGTAAACCACACAGAGCAAACCAACTATGACAATGAACATGTGCAAACCCAGTGTGTGCTCACACCCTCTAAAGTTGTACTGTTTGTGTGCTGTATAAAGGCCATGAACAAACCCAGAGCTCGGCCAGTGACCATGAACAGACCATATAGTCAGTGTGCTCACACCCTCTAAAGTTGTACTGTTTATGTGTTGTATAAAGGCCATGAACAAACCCAGAGCTCGGCCAGTGACCATGAACAGACCATATAGTCAGTGTGCTCACACCCTCTAAAGTTGAACTGTTTGTGTGTTGTATAAAGGCCATGAACAAACTCAGAGCTTGGCCAGTGACCATGAACAGACCATATAATCAGTGTGCTCACACCCTCTGAGGTTGTACTGTTTGTTTGTTGTATAAAGGCCATGAACAAACCCAGAGCTCGGCCAGTGACCATGAACAGACCATATAGTCAGTGTGCTCACCCCCTCTGAGGTTGTAATGTTTGTGTGTGTGTCCCGGAGAAAGCAGAAACTCTATCTGCGAAACATGTCAGGGCAGGGTATCGTCTAAAATACCCAGTTTGTTTTTTTAACAGCATATTAACTCATGCAGCACAAAAATACTAGTTACTTGCGAGAGCGTTACTAATATGAGGAGGATTTAACACATATATATAATCTAACGCTGTTATTGTAAATCTTACAAACGTATCCTATTCAATATACGTGGAAGACACGGGACTTTATTAGACTCGTTTAACCAGTATATTATGCTAAAATAAAGCTCTGTAATTCTATATTAACCCTAGCACTCTGTGCAATGTTAACCAATATACCTATGCCAAAATAAGGCTCTGTGTTTGCAAACCGCAATATATATTGTAATTACTTAATATTCAAGCCGTGATTCAGCAACAAGATATTAAAGGGTACAATTTATCCAGTATTATATACCAGAACAAATAGCTATTTGAGCACATTATACGTAAACCAGTTTTTCAGTGCTCTTATAACAACTGCACTCGAAAAAGAATTAAACCACTTGTAAATCAGCTTGCACTATACCCAAGTGAGATAGAATACTGTTTGAGTATATGGTATATTTACTGTAATGAAAATTACGACGACTAGGTATTTAATAAAATAGGAATGATCATACTAGTGGAAAGTTACATATACCAAAACAATACAGACCGTGATCCAGTAACAAGATACTAAAGGGTTACAACCTATCCAGTATCACATACTTGAATAAATAGCTATCTAAGCGCATTATACGTAAACCTGGTTTTCAGTGGTCCTATAACAATTGCACTCGAAAAAGAACTAAACCATTGGCAAATCAGCTTGCACTATACCCAAGTGGGACAGAACACTGTCCGAGTATAGGTTATGTATATTGTAATGAAAATTACAACAACTAGGTATTTAATAAAATACTAGTGATCTTACTAGTGAAAAGTCACATATATCAAAGCAATACAAATACGTATGGATGCAATGAACAAAGCACAATAAAATATGACTATATATATCCATGCTTAACAGGGTGCCATGAGCTCCTAATATATACAGTAGCAGTTGCACAATCATGATCCAAATATAGATATTTATTTTGAATTACCACATATTTTATCAGTGATAAAAGCAACTGTGCCTTATAACATATTTATTCTTTGTTTATATTGCAACTCTAGAACGATAATTCAGTCAATCGTTTATATATTAGCATTACACAAGGTGTGCAGTACCCAAGTACAAACTTATGATAGCAACTACATATAAGAATTTACAATTGTTTCCAACAGTAACAGCATATGAAAATATTGTATTTATCCTAAGCTGAATAAATTACTCAAGTATCAGAGACTACTATATAAAGGTATACTATTAGATTTCTATGCGATATCATCTTCAGCATTGCCTCATATAGAGGTATAGTGATACCCTATTGGGAATAAATAATACAGCTACTCAAGATTAAGATTATCCTGATGATAGTAGAATCTGTGTCCCAGTAAGAAGTACACTATACTACACAATATTACTGTTAAATCCAATATTCTCCAAATAGAGCTGGAAATTGAATTACACCTTTTTCAGCTACTTCAACGCCACGCATAAATAATATTGATGCAAATTTGAGTTTCTATGTGTTTTTAAATCACACGCACCTACACAGTGATTTTATAATACATTTTTGTAAATAATAAAAGTTATGTTTTAATTTCCAAATCCAACTCATTGGTTCCTTCTTGCTCAGTTTGATGTCCAACATTTTTAGGGGTAATAGAAGTGCTAGATAAGTGGATTCTTTTGAGTCCCAATTCTATTTGTGATTCAGACTAATTCTGCAAGTTGTTCTGGTGCACAAGCACTCTAGCTCATAAATTATATTTATATAAAACTTGACGGAGCATCCCCACTATTTTAGTAGTGCTTTTGATATTTCTTTTTTGAACACATATATTATTATACTGAGGTTCCTCTGTCTCTCACAAACAGTCCCTCCTTAGCACACTATACACACATATATTATTATACTGAGGTTCCTCTGTCTCTCACAAACAGTCCCTCCTTAGCACACTATACACACATCTATTATTATACAGAGGTTCCTCTGTCACTCACAAACAGTCCCTCCTTAGCACACTATACACACATATATTATTATACTGAGGTTCCTCTGTCTCTCACAAACAGTCCCTCCTTAGCACACTATACACACATCTATTATTATACAGAGGTTCCTCTGTCTCTCACAAACAGTCCCTCCTTAGCACACTATACACACATATATTATTATACAGAGGTTCCTCTGTCTCTCACAAACAGTCCCTCCTTAGCACACTATACACACATATATTATTATACTGAGGTTCCTATGTCTCTCACAAACAGTCCCTCCTTAGCACACTTTACACACATATATTATTATAATGAGGTTCCTCTGTCTCTCACAAACAGTCCCTCCTTAGCACACTATAAACACATATATTATTATAGTGAGGGTCCTATGTCTCTCACAAACAGTCCCTCCTTAGCACACTATACACACATATATTATTATACTGAGGTTCCTCTGTCTCTCACAATCAGTCCCTCCTTAGCACATTATACACACATATATTATTATACTGAGGTTCCTCTGTCTCTCACAAACAGTCCCTCCTTAGCATACTATACACACATATATTATTATAGTGAGGTTCCTCTGTCTCTCACAAGCAGTCCCTCCTTAGCACACTATACACACATATATTATTATACTGAGGTTCCTCTGTCTCTCACAAACAGTCCCTCCTTAGCATACTATACACACATATATTATTATAGTGAGGTTCCTCTGTCACTCACAAACAGTCCCTCCTTAGCACACTATACACACATATATTATTATAGAGAGGTTCCTCTGTCTCTCACAAACAGTCCCTGCTTAGCACACTATACACACACATATTATTATACTGAGGTTCCTTTGTCTCTCACAAGCAGTCCCTCCTTAGCACACTACACGCACAAATATTATTATAGTGAAGTTCCTCTGTCTCTCACAAACAGTCTCTCCTTAGCACACTATACACACATATATTATTATAGAGAGGTTACTCTGTCTCTCACAAACAGTCCCTCCTTAGCACACTATAGACACATATATTATTATAGAGAGGTTCCTCTGTCTCTCACAAACAGTCCCTCCTTAGCACACTATAGACACATATATTATTATAGTGGGGTCCTCTGTCTCTCACAAACACTCCATCCTTAGCACACTATACATACATATATTATTATAGTGAGGTTCCTCTGTCTCTCACAAGCAGTCCCTCCTTAGCACACTATACACACATATATTATTATAGTGAGGTTCCTGTCTCTCACAAACAGTCCCTCCTTAGCACACTTTACACACATATATTAATATAGTGAGGTTTCTCTGTCTCTCACAAACAGCCCCTCCTTAGCACATTATACACACATATATTATTATACTGAGGTTCCTCTGTCTCTCACAAACAGTCCCTCCTTAGCACACTATACACACATATATTATTATAGTGAGGTTCCTCTGTCTCTCACAAGCAGTCCCTCCTTAGCACACTATACACACATATATTATTATAGAGAGGTTCCTCTGTCTCTCACAAACAGTCCCTCCTTAGCACACTATACACACATATATTATTATAGAGAGGTTCCTCTGTCTCTCACAAACAGTCCCTCCTTGGCTCACTATAAACACATATATTATTATAGAGAGGTTCCTGTGTCTCTCACAAACAGTCCCTGCTTAGCACACTATACACACACATATTATTATACTGAGGTTCCTTTGTCTCTCACAAGCAGTCCCTCCTTAGCACACTATACACTATACACACAAATATTATTATAGTGAGGGTCCTCTGTCTCTCACAAGCAGTCCCTCCTTAGCACACTATACAAACATATATTATTATACTGAAGTTCCTCTGTCTGTCACAAACAGTCTCTCCTTAGCACACTATACACACATATATTATTATAGAGAGGTTACTCTGTCTCTCACAAACAGTCCCTCCTTAGCACACTATACACACATATTATTATACTGAGGTTCCTATGTCTCTCACAAACAGTCCCTCCTTAGCACACTATAGACACATATTATTATAGTGGGGTCCTCTGTCTCTCACAAACACTCCATCCTTAGCACACTATACATACATATATTATTATAGTGAGGTTCCTCTGTCTCTCACAATCAGTCCCTCCTTAGCACATTATACACACATATATTATTAAACTGAGGTTCCTCTGTCTCTCTCAAACAGTCCCTCCTTAGCACACTATAGACACATATTATTATAGTGGGGTCCTCTGTCTCTCACAAACACTCCATCCTTAGCACACTATACATACATATATTATTATACTGAGGTTCCTCTGTCTCTCACAATCAGTCCCTCCTTAGCACATTATACACACATATATTATTATACTGAGGTTCCTCTGTCTCTCACAAACAGTCCCTCCTTAGCATATAATACACACATATATTATTATAGAGAGGTTCCTCTGTCGCTCACAAACAGTCCCTCCTTAGCTCACTATAGACACATATATTATTATAGAGAGGTTCCTCTGTCGCTCACAAACAGTCCCTCCTTAGCTCACTATACACATATATATTATTATAGAGAGGTTCCTCTCTCTCTCTCTCTCTCTCTCTCTCTCACAAACAGTCCCTCCTTAGCACACTATACACACATATTATTATAGAGAGGTTCCTCTCTCTCTCTCGATCTCACAAACAGTCCCTCCTTAGCACACTATACACACATATATTATTATAGAGAGGTTCCTCTGTCGCTCACAAACAGTCCCTCCTTAGCACACTATACACACATATATTATTATACTGAGGTTCCTCTGTCTCTCACAAACAGTCCCTCCTTAGCACACTATACACACATATATTATTATACTGAGGTTCCTCTGTCTCTCACAAACAGTCCCTCCTTAATTCACTATACACACATATATTATTATAGAGAGGTTCCTCTGTCGCTCGCAAACAGTCCCTCAGCTCACTATACACATATATATTATTATAGAGAGGTTCCTCTCTCTCTCTCTCTCTCTCTCACAAACAGTCCCTCCTTAGCACACTATAAACACATATATTATTATAGAGAGGCTCCTCTGTCGCTCACAAACTGTCCCTCCTTAGCACACTATACACACATATATTATTATACAGAGGTTCCTCTGTCTCTCACAAACAGTCCCTCCTTAGTACACTATACACACATATATTATTATAGAGAGGTTCCTCTCTCTCTATCTCTCTCTCTCTCTCTCTCTCTCTCACAAACAGTCCCTCCTTAGCACACTATACACACATATATTATTATAGAGAAGTTCCTCTGTCTCTCACAAACAGTGTTTCCTTAGCACACTATACACACATATATTATTAGAGTGAAGTTCCTCTGTCTCTCACAAGCAGTCCCTCCTTAGCACACTATACACACATATTATTATACTGAGGATCCTCTGTCTCTCACAAACAGTCCCTCCTTAGCCCACTATACACACATATATTATTATACTGAGGAACCTCTGTCTCTCGCAAACAGTCCCTCCTTAGCACACTATAAACACATATATTATTATAGTGAGGTTCCTCTGTCTCTCACAATCAGTCCCTCCTTAGCACATTATACACACATATATTATTATAGAGAGGTTCCTCTGTCTCTCACAAACAGTCCCTCCTTAGCATACTATACACACATATATTATTATAGAGAGGTTCCTCCGTCGCTCACAAACAGTCCCTCCTTAGCTCACTATAGACACATATATTATTATAGAGAGGTTCCTCTGTCGCTCACAAACAGTCCCTCCTTAGCTCACTATACACATATATATTATTAGTGAGAGGTTCCTCTGTCTCTCACAAACAGTCCCTCCTTAGCACACTATACACACATATATTATTATACTGAGGTTCCTCTGTCTCTCACAATCAGTCCCTCCTTAGCACATTATACACACATATATTATTATAGTGAGGTTCCTCTGTCTCTCACAAACAGTCCCTCCTTAGCTCACTATAGACACATATATTATTATAGAGAGGTTCCTCTGTCGCTCACAAACAGTCCCTCCTTAGCTCACTATACACATATATATTATTATAGAGAGGTTCCTCTCTCTCTCTCTCTCTCTCACAAACAGTCCCTCCTTAGCACACTAGACACACATATATTATTATACTGAGGTTCCTCTGTCTCTCACAATCAGTCCCTCCTTAGCACACTATACACAGATATTATTATAGAGAGGTTCCTCTCTCTCTCTCGATCTCACAAACAGTCCCTCCTTAGCACACTATACACACATATATTATTATAGAGAGGTTCCTCTGTCGCTCACAAACAGTCCCTCCTTAGCACACTATACACACATATATTATTATACTGAGGTTCCTCTGTCTCTCACAAAGAGTCCCTCCTTAGCACACTATACACACATATATTATACTGAGGTTCCTCTGTCTCTCACAAACAATCCCTCCTTAGCTCACTATACACACATATATTATTATAGAGAGGTTCCTCTGTCGCTCGCAAACAGTCCCTCAGCTCACTATACACACATATATTATTATAGAGAGGTTCCTCTCTCTCTCTCTCTCTCTCTCTCTCTCTCACAAACAGTCACTCCTTAGCTCACTATACACACATATATTATTATATAGAGGTTCCTCTGTCGCTCACAAACTGTCCCTCCTTAGCACACTATACACACATATATTATTATACAGAGGTTCCTCTGTCTCTCACAAACAGTCCCTCCTTATTACACTATACACACATATATTATTATAGAGAGGTTCCTCTCTCTCTCTCTCTCTCTCTCTCTCTCACACAAACAGTCCCTCCTTAGCACACTATACACACATATATTATTATAGAGAGGTTCCTCTCTCTCTCTCTCTCTCTCTCTCTCTCTCACAAACAGTCCATCCATAGCTCACTATACACACATATACTGTATTATAATAGTGCGGTTCCTCTGTCTCTCACAAACAGTCCGTCCTTAGCACACTATACACACATATATTATTATAATGAGGTTCCTCTGTCTCTCACAAACAGTACCTCCGTAGCACACTATACACACATATTATTATAGTGGGGTCCTCTGTCTCTCACAGTCCCTCCATAGCACACTATACACACATATATTATTATAGAGAGGTTCCTCTGTCGCTCACAAACAGTCCCTCCTTAGCACACTATACACACATATATTATTATAGAGAGGTTCCTCTGTCGCTCACAAACAGTCCCTCCTTAGCACACTATACACACATATATTATTATAGAGAGGTTCCTCTGTCTCTCACAAACAGTCCCTCCTTGGCTCACTATACACATATATATTATTATAGAGAGGTTCCTCTGTCTCTCACAAACAGTCCCTGCTTAGCACACTATACACACACATATTATTATACTGAGGTTCCTTTGTCTTTCACAAGCAGTCCCTCCTTAGCACACTATACGCACAAATATTATTATAGTGAAGTTCCTCTGTCTCTCACAAACAGTCTCTCCTTAGCACACTATACACACATATATTATTATAGAGAGGTTACTCTGTCTCTCACAAACAGTCCCTCCTTAGCACACTATAGACACATATATTATTATAGAGAGGTTCCTCTGTCTCTCACAAACAGTGCCTCCTTAGCACACTATAGACACATATATTATTATAGTGGGGTCCTCTGTCTCTCACAAACACTCCATCCTTAGCACACTATACATACATATATTATTATAGTGAGGTTCCTCTGTCTCTCACAAACAGTCCCTCATTAGCACACTATACACACATATATTATTATAGTGAGGGTCCTCTGTCTCTCACAAGCAGTCCCTCCTTAGCACACTATAAACACATATATTATTATACTGAGGTTCCTGTCTCTCACAAACAGTCCCTCCTTAGCACACTTTACACACATATATTAATATAGTGAGGTTTCTCTGTCTCTCACAAACAGCCCCTCCTTAGCACATTATACACACATATATTATTATAGTGAGGTTCCTCTGTCTCTCACAAGCAGTCCCTCCTTAGCACACTATACACACATATATTATTATAGACAGGTTCCTCTGTCTCTCACAAACAGTCCCTCCTTAGCACACTATACACACATATATTATTATAGAGAGGTTCCTCTGTCTCTCACAAACAGTCCCTCCTTGGCTCACTATAAACACATATATTATTATAGAGAGGTTCCTGTGTCTCTCACAAACAGTCCCTGCTTAGCACACTATACACACACATATTATTATACTGAGGTTCCTTTGTCTCTCACAAGCAGTCCCTCCTTAGCACACTATACACTATACACACAAATATTATTATAGTGAGGGTCCTCTGTCTCTCACAAGCAGTCCCTCCTTAGCACACTATACAAACATATATTATTATACTGAAGTTCCTCTGTCTGTCACAAACAGTCTCTCCTTAGCACACTATACACACATATATTATTATAGAGAGGTTACTCTGTCTCTCACAAACAGTCCCTCCTTAGCACACTATACACACATATTATTATACTGAGGTTCCTATGTCTCTCACAAACAGTCCCTCCTTAGCACACTATAGACACATATTATTATAGTGGGGTCCTCTGTCTCTCACAAACACTCCATCCTTAGCACACTATACATACATATATTATTATAGTGAGGTTCCTCTGTCTCTCACAATCAGTCCCTCCTTAGCACATTATACACACATATATTATTAAACTGAGGTTCCTCTGTCTCTCTCAAACAGTCCCTCCTTAGCACACTATAGACACATATTATTATAGTGGGGTCCTCTGTCTCTCACAAACACTCCATCCTTAGCACACTATACATACATATATTATTATACTGAGGTTCCTCTGTCTCTCACAATCAGTCCCTCCTTAGCACATTATACACACATATATTATTATACTGAGGTTCCTCTGTCTCTCACAAACAGTCCCTCCTTAGCATATAATACACACATATATGATTATAGAGAGGTTCCTCTGTCGCTCACAAACAGTCCCTCCTTAGCTCACTATAGACACATATATTATTATAGAGAGGTTCCTCTGTCGCTCACAAACAGTCCCTCCTTAGCTCACTATACACATATATATTATTATAGAGAGGTTCCTCTCTCTCTCTCTCTCTCTCTCTCTCACAAACAGTCCCTCCTTAGCACACTATACACACATATTATTATAGAGAGGTTCCTCTCTCTCTCTCTCTCGATCTCACAAACAGTCCCTCCTTAGCACACTATACACACATATATTATTATAGAGAGGTTCCTCTGTCGCTCACAAACAGTCCCTCCTTAGCACACTATACACACATATATTATTATACTGAGGTTCCTCTGTCTCTCACAAACAGTCCCTCCTTAGCACACTATACACACATATTATTATACTGAGGTTCCTCTGTCTCTCACAAACAGTCCCTCCTTAATTCACTATACACACATATATTATTACAGAGAGGTTCCTCTGTCGCTCGCAAACAGTCCCTCAGCTCACTATACACACATATATTATTATAGAGAGGTTCCTCTCTCTCTCTCTCTCACAAACAGTCCCTCCTTAGCACACTATAAACACATATATTATTATAGAGAGGCTCCTCTGTCGCTCACAAACTGTCCCTCCTTAGCACACTATACACACATATATTATTATACTGAGGTTCCTCTGTCTCTCACAAACAGTCCCTCCTTAGCACACTATACACACATCTATTATTATACAGAGGTTCCTCTGTCTCTCACAAACAGTCCCTCCTTAGCACACTATACACACATATATTATTATACAGAGGTTCCTCTGTCTCTCACAAACAGTCCCTCCTTAGCACACTATACACACATATATTATTATACTGAGGTTCCTCTGTCTCTCACAAACAGTCCCTCCTTAGCACACTATACACACATATATTATTATACAGAGGTTCCTCTGTCTCTCACAAACAGTCCCTCCTTAGCACACTATACACACATATATTATTATACTGAGGTTCCTATGTCTCTCACAAACAGTCCCTCCTTAGCACACTTTACACACATATATTATTATAATGAGGTTCCTCTGTCTCTCACAAACAGTCCCTCCTTAGCACACTATAAACACATATATTATTATAGTGAGGGTCCTATGTCTCTCACAAACAGTCCCTCCTTAGCACACTATACACACATATATTATTATACTGAGGTTCCTCTGTCTCTCACAATCAGTCCCTCCTTAGCACATTATACACACATATATTATTATACTGAGGTTCCTCTGTCTCTCACAAACAGTCCCTCCTTAGCATACTATACACACATATATTATTATAGTGAGGTTCCTCTGTCTCTCACAAGCAGTCCCTCCTTAGCACACTATACACACATATATTATTATACTGAGGTTCCTCTGTCTCTCACAAACAGTCCCTCCTTAGCATACTATACACACATATATTATTATAGTGAGGTTCCTCTGTCACTCACAAACAGTCCCTCCTTAGCACACTATACACACATATATTATTATAGAGAGGTTCCTCTGTCTCTCACAAACAGTCCCTGCTTAGCACACTATACACACACATATTATTATACTGAGGTTCCTTTGTCTCTCACAAGCAGTCCCTCCTTAGCACACTACACGCACAAATATTATTATAGTGAAGTTCCTCTGTCTCTCACAAACAGTCTCTCCTTAGCACACTATACACACATATATTATTATAGAGAGGTTACTCTGTCTCTCACAAACAGTCCCTCCTTAGCACACTATAGACACATATATTATTATAGAGAGGTTCCTCTGTCTCTCACAAACAGTCCCTCCTTAGCACACTATAGACACATATATTATTATAGTGGGGTCCTCTGTCTCTCACAAACACTCCATCCTTAGCACACTATACATACATATATTATTATAGTGAGGTTCCTCTGTCTCTCACAAACAGTCCCTCCTTAGCACACTATACACACATATATTATTATAGTGAGGTTCCTGTCTCTCACAAACAGTCCCTCCTTAGCACACTTTACACACATATATTAATATAGTGAGGTTTCTCTGTCTCTCACAAACAGCCCCTCCTTAGCACATTATACACACATATATTATTATACTGAGGTTCCTCTGTCTCTCACAAACAGTCCCTCCTTAGCACACTATACACACATATATTATTATAGTGAGGTTCCTCTGTCTCTCACAAGCAGTCCCTCCTTAGCACACTATACACACATATATTATTATAGAGAGGTTCCTCTGTCTCTCACAAACAGTCCCTCCTTAGCACACTATACACACATATATTATTATAGAGAGGTTCCTCTGTCTCTCACAAACAGTCCCTCCTTGGCTCACTATAAACACATATATTATTATAGAGAGGTTCCTGTGTCTCTCACAAACAGTCCCTGCTTAGCACACTATACACACACATATTATTATACTGAGGTTCCTTTGTCTCTCACAAGCAGTCCCTCCTTAGCACACTATACACTATACACACAAATATTATTATAGTGAGGGTCCTCTGTCTCTCACAAGCAGTCCCTCCTTAGCACACTATACAAACATATATTATTATACTGAAGTTCCTCTGTCTGTCACAAACAGTCTCTCCTTAGCACACTATACACACATATATTATTATAGAGAGGTTACTCTGTCTCTCACAAACAGTCCCTCCTTAGCACACTATACACACATATTATTATACTGAGGTTCCTATGTCTCTCACAAACAGTCCCTCCTTAGCACACTATAGACACATATTATTATAGTGGGGTCCTCTGTCTCTCACAAACACTCCATCCTTAGCACACTATACATACATATATTATTATAGTGAGGTTCCTCTGTCTCTCACAATCAGTCCCTCCTTAGCACATTATACACACATATATTATTAAACTGAGGTTCCTCTGTCTCTCTCAAACAGTCCCTCCTTAGCACACTATAGACACATATTATTATAGTGGGGTCCTCTGTCTCTCACAAACACTCCATCCTTAGCACACTATACATACATATATTATTATACTGAGGTTCCTCTGTCTCTCACAATCAGTCCCTCCTTAGCACATTATACACACATATATTATTATACTGAGGTTCCTCTGTCTCTCACAAACAGTCCCTCCTTAGCATATAATACACACATATATTATTATAGAGAGGTTCCTCTGTCGCTCACAAACAGTCCCTCCTTAGCTCACTATAGACACATATATTATTATAGAGAGGTTCCTCTGTCGCTCACAAACAGTCCCTCCTTAGCTCACTATACACATATATATTATTATAGAGAGGTTCCTCTCTCTCTCTCTCTCTCTCTCTCTCTCTCTCTCTCTCACAAACAGTCCCTCCTTAGCACACTATACACACATATTATTATAGAGAGGTTCCTCTCTCTCTCTCGATCTCACAAACAGTCCCTCCTTAGCACACTATACACACATATATTATTATAGAGAGGTTCCTCTGTCGCTCACAAACAGTCCCTCCTTAGCACACTATACACACATATATTATTATACTGAGGTTCCTCTGTCTCTCACAAACAGTCCCTCCTTAGCACACTATACACACATATATTATTATACTGAGGTTCCTCTGTCTCTCACAAACAGTCCCTCCTTAATTCACTATACACACATATATTATTATAGAGAGGTTCCTCTGTCGCTCGCAAACAGTCCCTCAGCTCACTATACACACATATATTATTATAGAGAGGTTCCTCTCTCTCTCTCTCTCTCTCTCACAAACAGTCCCTCCTTAGCACACTATAAACACATATATTATTATAGAGAGGCTCCTCTGTCGCTCACAAACTGTCCCTCCTTAGCACACTATACACACATATATTATTATACAGAGGTTCCTCTGTCTCTCACAAACAGTCCCTCCTTAGTACACTATACACACATATATTATTATAGAGAGGTTCCTCTCTCTCTATCTCTCTCTCTCTCTCTCTCTCTCTCTCTCTCACAAACAGTCCCTCCTTAGCACACTATACACACATATATTATTATAGAGAAGTTCCTCTGTCTCTCACAAACAGTGTTTCCTTAGCACACTATACACACATATATTATTAGAGTGAAGTTCCTCTGTCTCTCACAAGCAGTCCCTCCTTAGCACACTATACACACATATTATTATACTGAGGATCCTCTGTCTCTCGCAAACAGTCCCTCCTTAGCACACTATACACACATATATTATTAGAGTGAGGTTCCTCTGTCTCTCACAAGCAGTCCCTCCTTAGCACACTTTACAAACATATATTATTATTGAGAGGTTCCTCTGTCTCTCACAAACAGTCCCTCCTTAGCCCACTATACACACATATATTATTATACTGAGGATCCTCTGTCTCTCGCAAACAGTCCCTCCTTAGCACACTATAAACACATATATTATTATAGTGAGGTTCCTCTGTCTCTCACAATCAGTCCCTCCTTAGCACATTATACACACATATATTATTATAGAGAGGTTCCTCTGTCTCTCACAAACAGTCCCTCCTTAGCATACTATACACACATATATTATTATAGAGAGGTTCCTCCGTCGCTC
The DNA here is from genome assembly GCF_027579735.1 of Bombina bombina. Classification (NCBI taxonomy): domain Eukaryota; kingdom Metazoa; phylum Chordata; class Amphibia; order Anura; family Bombinatoridae; genus Bombina; species Bombina bombina. The sequence goes on along the minus strand of NC_069505.1, from coordinate 476,650,270 downwards.
ACAAACAGTCCCTCCTTAGCTCACTATAGACACATATATTATTATAGAGAGGTTCCTCTGTCGCTCACAAACAGTCCCTCCTTAGCTCACTATACACATATATATTATTAGTGAGAGGTTCCTCTGTCTCTCACAAACAGTCCCTCCTTAGCACACTATACACACATATATTATTATACTGAGGTTCCTCTGTCTCTCACAATCAGTCCCTCCTTAGCACATTATACACACATATATTATTATAGTGAGGTTCCTCTGTCTCTCACAAACAGTCCCTCCTTAGCTCACTATAGACACATATATTATTATAGAGAGGTTCCTCTGTCGCTCACAAACAGTCCCTCCTTAGCTCACTATACACATATATATTATTATAGAGAGGTTCCTCTCTCTCTCTCTCTCTCTCTCTCTCTCTCTCACAAACAGTCCCTCCTTAGCACACTAGACACACATATATTATTATACTGAGGTTCCTCTGTCTCTCACAATCAGTCCCTCCTTAGCACACTATACACAGATATTATTATAGAGAGGTTCCTCTCTCTCTCTCGATCTCACAAACAGTCCCTCCTTAGCACACTATACACACATATATTATTATAGAGAGGTTCCTCTGTCGCTCACAAACAGTCCCTCCTTAGCACACTATACACACATATATTATTATACTGAGGTTCCTCTGTCTCTCACAAAGAGTCCCTCCTTAGCACACTATACACACATATATTATACTGAGGTTCCTCTGTCTCTCACAAACAATCCCTCCTTAGCTCACTATACACACATATATTATTATAGAGAGGTTCCTCTGTCGCTCGCAAACAGTCCCTCAGCTCACTATACACACATATATTATTATAGAGAGGTTCCTCTCTCTCTCTCTCTCTCTCTCACAAACAGTCCCTCCTTAGCTCACTATACACACATATATTATTATATAGAGGTTCCTCTGTCGCTCACAAACTGTCCCTCCTTAGCACACTATACACACATATATTATTATACAGAGGTTCCTCTGTCTCTCACAAACAGTCCCTCCTTATTACACTATACACACATATATTATTATAGAGAGGTTCCTCTCTCTCTCTCTCTCTCTCTCTCTCACACAAACAGTCCCTCCTTAGCACACTATACACACATATATTATTATAGAGAGGTTCCTCTCTCTCTCTCTCTCTCTCTCTCACAAACAGTCCATCCATAGCTCACTATACACACATATACTGTATTATAATAGTGCGGTTCCTCTGTCTCTCACAAACAGTCCGTCCTTAGCACACTATACACACATATATTATTATAATGAGGTTCCTCTGTCTCTCACAAACAGTACCTCCGTAGCACACTATACACACATATTATTATAGTGGGGTCCTCTGTCTCTCACAGTCCCTCCATAGCACACTATACACACATATATTATTATAGAGAGGTTCCTCTGTCGCTCACAAACAGTCCCTCCTTAGCACACTATACACACATATATTATTATAGAGAGGTTCCTCTGTCGCTCACAAACAGTCCCTCCTTAGCACACTATACACACATATATTATTATAGAGAGGTTCCTCTGTCTCTCACAAACAGTCCCTCCTTGGCTCACTATACACATATATATTATTATAGAGAGGTTCCTCTGTCTTTCACAAGCAGTCCCTCCTTAGCACACTATACGCACAAATATTATTATAGTGAAGTTCCTCTGTCTCTCACAAACAGTCTCTCCTTAGCACACTATACACACATATATTATTATAGAGAGGTTACTCTGTCTCTCACAAACAGTCCCTCCTTAGCACACTATAGACACATATATTATTATAGAGAGGTTCCTCTGTCTCTCACAAACAGTCCCTCCTTGGCTCACTATACACATATATATTATTATAGAGAGGTTCCTCTGTCTCTCACAAACAGTCCCTGCTTAGCACACTATACACACACATATTATTATACTGAGGTTCCTTTGTCTTTCACAAGCAGTCCCTCCTTAGCACACTATACGCACAAATATTATTATAGTGAAGTTCCTCTGTCTCTCACAAACAGTCTCTCCTTAGCACACTATACACACATATATTATTATAGAGAGGTTACTTTGTCTCTCACAAACAGTCCCTCCTTAGCACACTATAGACACATATATTATTATAGAGAGGTTCCTCTGTCTCTCACAAACAGTGCCTCCTTAGCACACTATAGACACATATATTATTATAGTGGGGTCCTCTGTCTCTCACAAACACTCCATCCTTAGCACACTATACATACATATATTATTATAGTGAGGTTCCTCTGTCTCTCACAAACAGTCCCTCCTTAGCACACTATACACACATATATTATTATAGTGAGGGTCCTCTGTCTCTCACAAGCAGTCCCTCCTTAGCACACTATAAACACATATATTATTATACTGAGGTTCCTGTCTCTCACAAACAGTCCCTCCTTAGCACACTTTACACACATATATTAATATAGTGAGGTTTCTCTGTCTCTCACAAACAGCCCCTCCTTAGCACATTATACACACATATATTATTATAGTGAGGTTCCTCTGTCTCTCACAAGCAGTCCCTCCTTAGCACACTATACACACATATATTATTATAGACAGGTTCCTCTGTCTCTCACAAACAGTCCCTCCTTAGCACACTATACACACATATATTATTATAGAGAGGTTCCTCTGTCTCTCACAAACAGTCCCTCCTTGGCTCACTATAAACACATATATTATTATAGAGAGGTTCCTGTGTCTCTCACAAACAGTCCCTGCTTAGCACACTATACACACACATATTATTATACTTAGGTTCCTTTGTCTCTCACAAGCAGTCCCTCCTTAGCACACTATACACTATACACACAAATATTATTATAGTGAGGGTCCTCTGTCTCTCACAAGTAGTCCCTCCTTAGCACACTATACAAACATATATTATTATACTGAAGTTCCTCTGTCTGTCACAAACAGTCTCTCCTTAGCACACTATACACACATATATTATTATAGAGAGGTTACTCTGTCTCTCACAAACAGTCCCTCCTTAGCACACTATACACACATATTATTATACTGAGGTTCCTATGTCTCTCACAAACAGTCCCTCCTTAGCACACTATAGACACATATTATTATAGTGGGGTCCTCTGTCTCTCACAAACACTCCATCCTTAGCACACTATACATACATATATTATTATAGTGAGGTTCCTCTGTCTCTCACAATCAGTCCCTCCTTAGCACATTATACACACATATATTATTAAACTGAGGTTCCTCTGTCTCTCTCAAACAGTCCCTCCTTAGCACACTATAGACACATATTATTATAGTGGGGTCCTCTGTCTCTCACAAACACTCCATCCTTAGCACACTATACATACATATATTATTATACTGAGGTTCCTCTGTCTCTCACAATCAGTCCCTCCTTAGCACATTATACACACATATATTATTATACTGAGGTTCCTCTGTCTCTCACAAACAGTCCCTCCTTAGCATATAATACACACATATATGATTATAGAGAGGTTCCTCTGTCGCTCACAAACAGTCCCTCCTTAGCTCACTATAGACACATATATTATTATAGAGAGGTTCCTCTGTCGCTCACAAACAGTCCCTCCTTAGCTCACTATACACATATATATTATTATAGAGAGGTTCCTCTCTCTCTCTCTCTCTCACAAACAGTCCCTCCTTAGCACACTATACACACATATTATTATAGAGAGGTTCCTCTCTCTCTCTCTCTCGATCTCACAAACAGTCCCTCCTTAGCACACTATACACACATATATTATTATAGAGAGGTTCCTCTGTCGCTCACAAACAGTCCCTCCTTAGCACACTATACACACATATATTATTATACTGAGGTTCCTCTGTCTCTCACAAACAGTCCCTCCTTAGCACACTATACACACATATATTATTATACTGAGGTTCCTCTGTCTCTCACAAACAGTCCCTCCTTAGCTCACTATACACACATATATTATTATAGAGAGGTTCCTCTGTCGCTCGCAAACAGTCCCTCAGCTCACTATACACACATATATTATTATAGAGAGGTTCCTCTCTCTCTCTCTCACAAACAGTCCCTCCTTAGCACACTATAAACACATATATTATTATAGAGAGGCTCCTCTGTCGCTCACAAACTGTCCCTCCTTAGCACACTATACACACATATATTATTATACAGAGGTTCCTCTGTCTCTCACAAACAGTCCCTCCTTAGTACACTATACACACATATATTATTATAGAGAGGTTCCTCTCTCTCTATCTATCTCTCTCTCTCTCACAAACAGTCCCTCCTTAGCACACTATACACACATATATTATTATAGAGAAGTTCCTCTGTCTCTCACAAACAGTGTTTCCTTAGCACACTATACACACATATATTATTAGAGTGAAGTTCCTCTGTCTCTCACAAGCAGTCCCTCCTTAGCACACTTTACAAATATATATTATTATTGAGAGGTTCCTCTGTCTCTCACAAACAGTCCCTCCTTAGCACACTATACACACATATATTATTATACTGAGGATCCTCTGTCTCTCGCAAACAGTCCCTCCTTAGCACACTATACACACATATATTATTAGAGTGAGGTTCCTCTGTCTCTCACAAGCAGTCCCTCCTTAGCACACTTTACAAACATATATTATTATTGAGAGGTTCCTCTGTCTCTCACAAACAGTCCCTCCTTAGCCCACTATACACACATATATTATTATACTGAGGATCCTCTGTCTCTCGCAAACAGTCCCTCCTTAGCACACTATAAACACATATATTATTATAGTGAGGTTCCTCTGTCTCTCACAATCAGTCCCTCCTTAGCACATTATACACACATATATTATTATAGAGAGGTTCCTCTGTCTCTCACAAACAGTCCCTCCTTAGCATACTATACACACATATATTATTATAGAGAGGTTCCTCTGTCTCTCACAATCAGTCCCTCCTTAGCACATTATACACACATATATTATTATAGTGAGGTTCCTCTGTCTCTCACAAACAGTCCCTCCTTAGCTCACTATAGACACATATATTATTATAGAGAGGTTCCTCTGTCGCTCACAAACAGTCCCTCCTTAGCTCACTATACACATATATATTATTATAGAGAGGTTCCTCTCTCTCTCTCTCTCTCTCTCTCTCTCTCACAAACAGTCCCTCCTTAGCACACTAGACACACATATATTATTATACTGAGGTTCCTCTGTCTCTCACAATCAGTCCCTCCTTAGCACACTATACACAGATATTATTATAGAGAGGTTCCTCTCTCTCTCTCGATCTCACAAACAGTCCCTCCTTAGCACACTATACACACATATATTATTATAGAGAGGTTCCTCTGTCGCTCACAAACAGTCCCTCCTTAGCACACTATACACACATATATTATTATACTGAGGTTCCTCTGTCTCTCACAAACAATCCCTCCTTAGCTCACTATACACACATATATTATTATAGAGAGGTTCCTCTGTCGCTCGCAAACAGTCCCTCAGCTCACTATACACACATATATTATTATAGAGAGGTTCCTCTCTCTCTCTCTCTCTCTCTCTCTCTCACAAACAGTCCCTCCTTAGCTCACTATACACACATATATTATTATATAGAGGTTCCTCTGTCGCTCACAAACTGTCCCTCCTTAGCACACTATACACACATATATTATTATACAGAGGTTCCTCTGTCTCTCACAAACAGTCCCTCCTTATTACACTATACACACATATATTATTATAGAGAGGTTCCTCTCTCTCTCTCTCTCTCTCTCTCTCTCTCTCACACAAACAGTCCCTCCTTAGCACACTATACACACATATATTATTATAGAGAGGTTCCTCTCTCTCTCTCTCACAAACAGTCCATCCATAGCTCACTATACACACATATACTGTATTATAATAGTGCAGTTCCTCTGTCTCTCACAAACAGTCCGTCCTTAGCACACTATACACACATATATTATTATAATGAGGTTCCTCTGTCTCTCACAAACAGTACCTCCGTAGCACACTATACACACATATTATTATAGTGGGGTCCTCTGTCTCTCACAGTCCCTCCATAGCACACTATACACACATATATTATTATAGAGAGGTTCCTCTGTCGCTCACAAACAGTCCCTCCTTAGCACACTATACACACATATATTATTATAGAGAGGTTCCTCTGTCGCTCACAAACAGTCCCTCCTTAGCACACTATACACACATATATTATTATAGAGAGGTTCCTCTGTCTCTCACAAACAGTCCCTCCTTGGCTCACTATACACATATATATTATTATAGAGAGGTTCCTCTGTCTCTCACAAACAGTCCCTGCTTAGCACACTATACACACACATATTATTATACTGAGGTTCCTTTGTCTTTCACAAGCAGTCCCTCCTTAGCACACTATACGCACAAATATTATTATAGTGAAGTTCCTCTGTCTCTCACAAACAGTCTCTCCTTAGCACACTATACACACATATATTATTATAGAGAGGTTACTCTGTCTCTCACAAACAGTCCCTCCTTAGCACACTATACACACATATTATTATACTGAGGTTCCTATGTCTCTCACAAACAGTCCCTCCTTAGCACACTATACACTATACGCACAAATATTATTATAGTGAAGTTCCTCTGTCTCTCACAAACAGTCTCTCCTTAGCACACTATACACACATATATTATTATAGAGAGGTTACTCTGTCTCTCACAAACAGTCCCTCCTTAGCACACTATAGACACATATATTATTATAGAGAGGTTCCTCTGTCTCTCACAAACAGTCCCTCCTTAGCACACTATAGACACATATATTATTATAGTGGGGTCCTCTGTCTCTCACAAACACTCCATCCTTAGCACACTATACATACATATATTATTATAGTGAGGTTCCTCTGTCTCTCACAAACAGTCCCTCCTTAGCACACTATACACACATATATTATTATAGTGAGGGCCCTCTGTCTCTCACAAGCAGTCCCTCCTTAGCACACTATAAACACATATATTATTATACTGAGGTTCCTGTCTCTCACAAACAGTCCCTCCTTAGCACACTTTACACACATATATTAATATAGTGAGGTTTCTCTGTCTCTCACAAACAGCCCCTCCTTAGCACATTATACACACATATATTATTATACTGAGGTTCCTCTGTCTCTCACAAACAGTCCCTCCTTAGCACACTATACACACATATATTATTATAGTGAGGTTCCTCTGTCTCTCACAAGCAGTCCCTCCTTAGCACACTATACACACATATATTATTATAGTGAGGTTCCTCTGTCTCTCACAAGCAGTCCCTCCTTAGCACACTATACACACATATATTATTATAGAGAGGTTCCTCTGTCTCTCACAAACAGTCCCTCCTTAGCACACTATACACACATATATTATTATAGAGAGGTTCCTCTGTCTCTCACAAACAGTCCCTCCATAGCACACTATACACTATACACACAAATATTATTATAGTGAGGGTCGCTCTGACTCTCACAAGCGATCCCTCCTTAGCACACTATACAAACATATATTATTATACTGAAGTTCCTCTCTCTCTCATAAACAGTCTCTCCTTAGCACACTATACACACATATATTATTAGAGTGAGGTGACTCTGTCTCCACAGAGCAGTCCCTCCTTAGCACACTTTACAAACATATATTATTATTGAGAGGTTCCTCTGTCTCTCACAAACAGTCCCTCCTTAGCACACTATACACACATATATTATTATACTGAGGATCCTCTGTCTCTCGCAAACAGTCCCTCCTTAGCACACTATACACACATATATTATTAGAGTGAGGTTCCTCTGTCTCTCACAAGCAGTCCCTCCTTAGCACACTTTACAAACATATATTATTATTGAGAGGTTCCTCTGTCTCTCACAAACAGTCCCTCCTTAGCACACTATACACACATATATTATTATACTGAGGATCCTCTGTCTCTCACAAGCAGTCCCTCCTTAGCACACTATAAACACATATATTATTATAGTGAGGTTCCTCTGTCTCTCACAATCAGTCCCTCCTTAGCACATTATACACACATATATTATTATAGAGAGGTTCCTCTGTCTCTCACAAACAGTCCCTCCTTAGCATACTATACACACATATATTATTATAGAGAGGTTCCTCTGTCGCTCACAAACAGTCCCTCCTTAGCTCACTATAGACACATATATTATTATAGAGAGGTTCCTCTGTCGCTCACAAACAGTCCCTCCTTAGCTCACTATACACATATATATTATTAGTGAGAGGTTCCTCTGTCTCTCACAAACAGTCCCTCCTTAGCACACTATACACACATATATTATTATACTGAGGTTCCTCTGTCTCTCACAATCAGTCCCTCCTTAGCACATTATACACACATATATTATTATAGTGAGGTTCCTCTGTCTCTCACAAACAGTCCCTCCTTAGCTCACTATAGACACATATATTATTATAGAGAGGTTCCTCTGTCGCTCACAAACAGTCCCTCCTTAGCTCACTATACACATATATATTATTATAGAGAGGTTCCTCTCTCTCTCTCTCTCACAAACAGTCCCTCCTTAGCACACATATATTATTAGAGTGAGGTTCCTCTGTCTCTCACAAGCAGTCCCTCCTTAGCACACTTTACAAACATATATTATTATTGAGAGGTTCCTCTGTCTCTCACAAACAGTCCCTCCTTAGCACACTATACACATATATTATTATACTGAGGATCCTCTGTCTCTCACAAACAGTCCCTCCTTAGCACAATATACACACATATATTATTATAGTGAGGTTCCTCTGTCTTTCACAAACAGTCCCTCCTTAGCACACTATACACACATATATTATTAGAGTGAGGTTCCTTTGTCTCTCACAAACAGTCCATGCTTAGCTCACTATACACCCATATATATTATTATAGTGAGGTTCCTCTGTCTCTCACAAACAGTCCCTCCTTAGCACACTATACACACATATTATTATAGTGAGGTTCCTCTGTCACTCACACACAGTCCCTCCTTAGCTCACTATACACATATATATTATTATAGAGAGGTTCCTCTCTCTCTCTCTCTCTCTCTCTCTCTCTCACAAACAGTCCCTCCTTAGCACACTATACACACATATTATTATAGAGAGGTTCCTCTCTCTCTCTCGATCTCACAAACAGTGCCTCCTTAGCATACTATACACACATATATTATTATAGAGAGGTTCCTCTGTCGCTCACAAACAGTCCCTCCTTAGCTCACTATAGACACATATATTATTATAGAGAGGTTCCTCTGTCGCTCACAAACAGTCCCTCCTTAGCTCACTATACACATATATATTATTATAGAGAGGTTCCTCTCTCTCTCTCTCTCTCTCTCTCACAAACAGTCCCTCCTTAGCACACTATTCACACATATTATTATAGAGAGGTTCCTCTCTCTCTCTCAATCTCACAAACAGTCCCTCCTTAGCACACTATACACACATATATTATTATAGAGAGGTTCCTCTGTCGCTCACAAACAGTCCCTCCTTAGCACACTATACACACATATATTATTATACTGAGGTTCCTCTGTCTCTCACAAACAGTCCCTCCTTAGCACACTATACACACATATATTATTATACTGAGGTTCCTCTGTCTCTCACAAACAGTCCCTCCTTAGCTCACTATACACACATATATTATTATAGAGAGGTTCCTCTGTCGCTCGCAAACAGTCCCTCAGCTCACTATACACACATATATTATTATAGAGAGGTTCTTCTCTCTCTCTCTCTCACAAACAGTCCCTCCTTAGCACACTATAAACACATATATTATTATAGAGAGGTTCCTCTGTCGCTCACAAACTGTCCCTCCTTAGCACACTATACACACATATATTATTATACAGAGGTTCCTCTGTCTCTCACAAACAGTCCCTCCTTAGTACACTATACACACATATATTATTATAGAGAGGTTCCTCTCTCTCTATCTATCTATCTCTCTCTCTCTCTCACAAACAGTCCCTCCTTAGCACACTATACACACATATATTATTATAGAGAGGTTCCTCTGTCTCTCACAAACAGTCCCTCCTTAGCACACTATACACACATATATTATTAGAGTGAAGTTCCTCTGTCTCTCACAAGCAGTCCCTCCTTAGCACACTTTACAAACATATATTATTATTGAGAGGTTCCTCTGTCTCTCACAAACAGTCCCCCCTTAGAACACTATACACACATATATTATTATACTGAGGGTCCTCTGTCTCTCGCAAACAGTCCCTCCTTAGCACACTATACACACATATATTATTAGAGTGAGGTTCCTCTGTCTCTCACAAGCAGTCCCTCCTTAGCACACTTTACAAACATATATTATTATTGAGAGGTTCCTCTGTCTCTCACAAACAGTCCCTCCTTAGCACACTATACACTCATATATTATTATACTGAGGATCCTCTGTCTCTCACAAGCAGTCCCTCCTTAGCACACTATAAACACATATATTATTATAGTGAGGTTCCTCTGTCTCTCACAATCAGTCCCTCCTTAGCACATTATACACACATATATTATTATAGTGAGGTTCCTCTGTCTCTCACAAACAGTCCCTCCTTAGCATACTATACACACATATATTATTATAGAGAGGTTCCTCTGTCGCTCACAAACAGTCCCTCCTTATCTCACTATAGACACATATATTATTATAGAGAGGTTCCTCTGTCGCTCACAAACAGTCCCTCCTTAGCTCACTATACACATATATATTATTAGTGAGAGGTTCCTCTGTCTCTCACAAACAGTCCCTCCTTAGCACACTATACACACATATATTATTATACTGAGGTTCCTCTGTCTCTCACAATCAGTCCCTCCTTAGCACATTATACACACATATATTATTATAGTGAGGTTCCTCTGTCTCTCACAAACAGTCCCTCCTTAGCTCACTATAGACACATATATTATTATAGAGAGGTTCCTCTGTCGCTCACAAACAGTCCCTCCTTAGCACACTATACACACATATATTATTACACTGAGGTTCCTCTGTCTCTCACAATCAGTCCCTCCTTAGCACACTATACACACATATTATTATAGAGAGGTTCCTCTCTCTCTCTCGATCTCACAAACAGTCCCTCCTTAGCACACTATACACACATATATTATTATAGAGAGGTTCCTCTGTCGCTCACAAACAGTCCCTCCTTAGCACACTATACACACATATATTATTATACTGAGGTTCCTCTGTCTCTCACAAAGAGTCCCTCCTTAGCACACTATACACACATATATTATACTGAGGTTCCTCTGTCTCTCACAAACAGTCCCTCCTTAGCTCACTATACACACATATATTATTATAGAGAGGTTCCTCTGTCGCTCGCAAACAGTCCCTCAGCTCACTATACACACATATATTATTATAGAGAGGTTCCTCTCTCTCTCTCTCTCTCTCTCTCTCTCTCTCTCACAAACAGTCCCTCCTTAGCTCACTATACACACATATATTATTATATAGAGGTTCCTCTGTCGCTCACAAACTGTCCCTCCTTAGCACACTATACACACATATATTATTATACAGAGGTTCCTCTGTCTCTCACAAACAGTGCCTCCTTAGTACACTATACACACATATATTATTATAGAGAGGTTCCTCTCTCTCTCACTCTCTCTCTCTCACACAAACAGTCCCTCCTTAGCACACTATACACACATATATTATTATAGAGAGGTTCCTCTCTCTCTCTCTCTCTCTCTCTCTCTCTCACAAACAGTCCATCCATAGCTCACTATACACACATATATTATTATAATGAGGTTCCTCTGTCTCTCACAAACAGTACCTCCGTAGCACACTATACACACATATTATTATAGTGGGGTCCTCTGTCTCTCACAGTCCCTCCTTAGCACACTATACACACATATATTATTATAGAGAGGTTCCTCTGTCGCTCACAAACAGTCCCTCCTTAGCACACTATACACACATATATTATTATAGAGAGGTTCCTCTGTCGCTCACAAACAGTCCCTCCTTAGCACACTATACACACATATATTAATATACAGAGGTTCCTCTGTCTCTCACAAACAGTCCCTCCTTAGCACACTATACACACATATATTATTAGAGTGAGGTTCCTCTGTCTCTCACAAGCAGTCCCTCCTTAGCACACTTTACAAACATATATTATTATTGAGAGGTTCCTCTGTCTCTCACAAACAGTCCCTCCTTAGCACACTATACACACATATATTATTATACTGAGGATCCTCTGTCTCTCACAAACAGTCCCTCCTTAGCACACTATACACACATATATTATTATAGAGAGGTTCCTCTGTCTCTCACAAACAGTCCCTCCTTAGCACAATATACACACATATATTATTATAGTGAGGTTCCTCTGTCTCTCACAAACAGTCCCTCCTTAGCACACTATACACACATATATTATTAGAGTGAGGTTCCTTTGTCTCTCACAAACAGTCCATGCTTAGCTCACTATACACCCATATATATTATTATAGTGAGGTTCCTCTGTCTCTCACAAACAGTCCCTCCTTAGCACACTATACACACATATTATTATAGTGAGGTTCCTCTGTCACTCACACACAGTCCCTCCTTAGCTCACTATACACACATATATTATTATAGTGGGGTCCTCTGTCTCTCACAGTCCATCCATAGCCCACTATACACACATATAATGTATTATAATAGTGAGGTTCCTCTGTCTCTCACAAACAGTCCCTCCTTAGCACACTATACACACATATATTATTATAGTGGGGTTCTCTGTCTCTCACAAACAGTCCCTCCTTAGCACACTATACACACATATATTATTATACTGAGGTTCCTCTGTCTCTCACAAACAGTTCCTCCTTAGCACAATACACACACATATATTATTATAGTGGGGTCCTCTGTCTCTCACAATCAGTCCCTCCTTAGCACACTATACACACATATATTATTATACTGAGGTTCCTCTGTCTCTCACAAACAGTTCCTCCTTAGCACACTATACACACATATATTATTATGCTGAGGTTCCTCTGTCTCTCACAAACAGTCCCTCCTTAGCACACTATACACACATATATTATTATACTGAGGTTCCTCTGTCTCTCACAAACAGACCCTCCTTAGCACACTATACACACATATATATTATTATACTGAGGTTCCTCTGTCTCTCACAAACAGTCCCTCCTTAGCACACTATACACACATATATTATTATAGTGGGGTCCTCTGTCTCTCACAAACACTCCATCCTTAGCACACTATACATACATATACAGTATTATTATAGTGAGGTTCCTCTGTCTTTCACAAACAATCCCTCCTTAGCACACTATACACACATCTATTATTATACTGAGGTTCCTCTGTCTCTCACAAACAGTCCCTCCTTAGCACACTATACACACATATATTATTATAGTGAGGTTCCTCTGTCTCTCACAAACAGACCCTCCTTAGCACACTATACACACATATATTATTATACTGAGGTTCCTCTGTCTCTCACAAACAGACCCTCCTTAGCACACTATACACACATATATTATTATACTGAGGTTCCTCTGTCTCTCACAAACAGACCCTCCTTAGCACACTATACACACATATATTATTATACAGAGGTTCCTCTGTCTCTCACAAACAGACCCTCCTTAGCACACTATACACACATATATTATTATACTGAGGTTCCTCTGTCTCTCACAAACAGTCCCTCCTTAGCACACTATACACACATCTATTATTATAGTGGGGTCCTCTGTCTCTCACAAACAGTTCCTCCTTAGCACACTATACACACACATCTATTATTATAGTGAGGTCCTCTGTCTCTCACAAACAGACCCTCCTTAGCACACTATACACACATATATTATTATACTGAGGTTCCTCTGTCTCTCACAAACAGACCCTCCTTAGCACACTATACACACATATATTATTATACAGAGGTTCCTCTGTCTCTCACAAACAGACCCTCCTTAGCACACTATACACACATATATTATTATACAGAGGTTCCTCTGTCTCTCACAAACAGTCCCTCCTTAGCACACTATACACACATATATTATTATACTGAGGTTCCTCTGTCTCTCACAAACAGTCCCTCCTTAGCACACTATACACACATCTATTATTATAGTGGGGTCCTCTGTCTCTCACAAACAGTTCCTCCTTAGCACACTATACACACATCTATTATTATAGTGGGGTCCTCTGTCTCTCACAAACAGTTCCTCCTTAGCACACTATACACACACATCTATTATTATAGTGGGGTCCTCTGTCTCTCACAAACAGTTCCTCCTTAGCACACTATACACACATCTATTATTATAGTGGGGTCCTCTGTCTCTCACAAACAGTTCCTCCTTAGCACACTATACACACACATCTATTATTATAGTGGGGTCCTCTGTCTCTCACAAACAGTTCCTCCTTAGCACACTATACACACACATCTATTATTATAGTGGGGTCCTCTGTCTCTCACAAACAGTTCCTCCTTAGCACACTATACACACACATATATTTAGAGGAGTTCCTCTGTCAGAGTCTGTCTCTCCCAAAGAGTAGCTTGTGGGCGTGGATGTGTGATTAGTGGGTTGGGGCTTAGGAACATTCTGCAAGTAGGGACATATGACTGACTGTCTCTGAGGGACAGAGCTCAGACTGAGGGACTGTCCCTGTCAAAAAGGGACAGTTGGGAGGTCTGGCATGTGTATTATAGAGAGAGTCCCACTGAGACACACACAGAGTATCTTATATACAGAAATAGATATAGCTACTCCCCTCTGCCTCTACACACACACAAACATAGCCCCTTCCCCAGCCTTACCTGATATACAAACATATAACAGTACAGAGCTGTCAGTCTGCCTCATTCATGGACACAACCCACGCCTCATAGTGTGTAGAAATTACCTTAGAGAATCCACCATTTGAGAGCTGAGTCAGTAGCAGATAGTTCCCACTCAGCTAAAGAACCTATGATGTCACAGCAGTCACATGACTGTACCGATAACGCAAATTCTGAGAAGGGTCTAGCTGCAGACTGGAGCTCCACTCTAGACAGGAAACATGTGACCTCCACTCAAAGCTTTTTTTTCTTTGCTTTTTTTTTTTAATCAACTTTAATGTAACAAACAACATATAGACAATCATTCTGAAAACTAAACATTTTGCAGCTTTCTTGTTCTTAATGTTCATTCACAGTGGTTTATGCTGGTTTACATTTATAAAGTAATCACTGTGACTGTCATTTATAAAGGTAACCCCTGTAACTGTAATTTATAAAGTAACCACTGTGATTGTAATTTATAAAGTAACCACTGTGACTGTCATTTATAAAGTAATCACTGTGACTGTCAGTCTTATAAAGTAATCCCTGTGATTGTCATTTATAAGGTAACCACTGTGACTGTCACTTATAAAGTAACCACTGTGACTGTCATTTATAAGATAACCACTGTGACTGTCATTTATAAGGTAATGACTGTGATTGTAATTTATAAAGTAACTACTGTGACTGTCATTTATAAGGTAACTACTGAGTGTCATTTATAAAGTAACCACTGTGACTGTCATTTATAAAGTAACCACTGAGTGTCATTTATAAAGTAACCACTGTGACTGTCATTTATAAGGTAAGGACTGTGACTGTCACTTATAAGGTAACCACTGTGACTGTCATTTATAAAGTAACCACTGTGACTGACATTTATAAAGGTAACCACTGTGACTGTCATTTATAAAGTAACCACTGTAACTGTCATTTGTAAGGTAATCACTGTGACTGTCATTTATAAGTTAACCACTGTGACTGTCATTTATAAAGTAACCACTGTAATGTCATTTATAAAGTAACCACTGTGAATGAACATTAAGTACATGAAAGCTCCAAAATGTAAAAGACTGAAGTTGGATTCTTATTTAGTCAGCTTCTTATTCTGCAACTGATTGCAATTTGCAAAATAAAAACTTATAAACAAAATAGCATTATTTTTATTTTAAATAAAATAATACACTTTCCTAAAACCTAAACAAACTTACATTTTATAAAAAAAATCATCTTATATTGCAATAAACAGATGGCAAACATGGCATAATTTTGAGTAACTGATATTTTAAATGGGTTAAAATCCTGTGGGCCACTCATTTATATGTGGATATATACAGGGCATGAACCCCATCATACAACAGACGTTAACAGCCTGGCCCAACACTCTTTATGGCAAACAAATTGGTGACAACCTTGTCACTTCATATATTTTGTAATCCCCCAAAAAAGAAAAAAGAAAACCCCTATTTGGCACACACTTAAACACATAGGTAGATCCTCAGAAAGGGAGACGAAAAAAATAAAACAACTTTTACTGTCAAATCGTTGAGGCTCTAAGAAAGCCCAGGAGAAATGTATGTTAGGTGTTCACCTGTCTGTGAGTAATCTGGACATGGTTATACTTTATTTCCGTGCTCTCTGTGATTGATATACAGGTAATTCTGGCCATTCCTTAGTCACTGCAAGCCGTACCTTTTTCACAATAATTGTAAGCAGCTGCCTACCAAGAGAGAGTCTGATAAGCCCCACCTTTCACCCACCTTTGTGGGGAGCACCAAATCATTGTCAGTAGTTTTGTTAAGGATCTTTTTCTATCTCGGTGGACATCTTACAATGGGCCTCTGACAGTGTTGGAATCCGCTTAATTTTTCAACGATTATTGTCTTATTTTGAAATAGACAATTATAGTGTGTTTAATCCAGATGCTCCAATATTTGTATTTTAATATTTGACAGTAAAAGTTGTTTTATTTTGGCTCCCTTTCTGTGGATCTACCTTTGTGTTTAAGTGTGTGCCAAATAGTGGTTTTCTTTTTTCTTTTTCTTTGAGATTACACTGTATACCAACCACTAGGGCACCCCCTGCACTCCCCTAAGGAATATGAGTGTATGGGTTATAGATGGAACCATAATTTGATGAATAAGGCAGTTCTATACCTATCTCATTGATATACACTTCATATATTTTACCTTTTCGGAATAAGTAACTGCTATTTTAAAAGGGTTAAAATCCTTTGGGTCATTAATTTCTGCGTGGATACATACACGGCGTGAAGCCCTTCATAGGATAAACATGTTTTCAGCCTGGCCCAATGGTTTATATGGCAAAAAAACTATTGCCAACCTTGCCACTTCATATATTTGACCTTTACTAAATAAATAACTGGTATTTCAAATAGCTTAAAATCCTTTGGGACACTCTTTACTGTGTGGATATATACCAGGAGTGAGTCCCTTCATAGGATAAATATGTTCTTAGCCTGGCCCAACTCTTTTTGTAGCAAACAAACTGGTGCCAATGTTGCCATCTCATATATTTTTACATTTCTGAATAGGTAACTGGTATTTTAAAAGGGTTAAAATCCTTTGTTTGGACCACTCACTTATTTGTGGATATATGCACATACCTCCCAATATTTCAAAATTCAAAAGTGGGACCCCAACCCCCCCCCCCCCCCGCAGCAAAAAAATTGGAATGTGGTGGGCTGGGCTTAAAAATATCATAAGACCAAAGTAATATAAATAAAATTCTAAATAAATCAGATATTTTAATACACTTAGGCAGCAAATTAAACACAAGCTCAAACCACTGGTATGGCTATGTGAGCTATGTATTTAATTAGCCTTTGCAAAGACATTGCTAAATATTTTTATCTTAATTGGATATTTAATAATAAATTCTTTAAAACTGCTCTCTGCATTCCCCATTAATATTCTAGATTCTGGCCTTTAAAGTCAGCAAAAATGCACAGTAGCACACTACATAGCATACACTTACACATGCAGATACACACACACTACATAGCATACACTTACACATGCAGATACACACACACTACATAGCATACACTTATACAGGCAGATACACAGACACTACATAGTATACACTTATACATGCAGATACACATACTACATAGCATACACTTACACATGCAGATACACACACACTACATAGCATACACTTATACAGGCAGATACACAGACACTACCATAGTATACACTTATACATGCAGATACACACACACATTACATAGCATACACTTATACATGCAGATACACAGACACTACATAGTATACACTTATACATGCAGACACACACACACACTACATAGCATACACTTATACATGCAGATACACACTTAAACATGCAGATACACATACACACACTACATAGCTTACATTTATACATGCAGACACACACAGTTATGGATACAGATAGACACACACACTACATCATATATGGGTATCTGTAATTCATTGTATAGGGTCCTGGAGTTGGCAAGCACATTAGCTGTATGTCTGCAGCTGCCACTGTTCGTTACCCTGGTATTAGCACTGCTCATTGTATAAAACTGAAGGCATGCTAGTATTATCACCAGGGGTTAGACATCATCACTACCAGAGGTAGGTTAGAGAGGTCACCATTACCCTGGTCAGAGTGTATACAGCCTTCTTACTCCTGCTTAACCCACACACCATTCATTTTCCACAGGGAATATAACATGTATTTAACCCTGTGAGAGCAAAGCCAGCTGCTCCTGACTATGGGCCCAATAGAATTTAAAAAAAAATAAAAAAAATTTAAATGCATGGGGCAAATCGGGATAGATGGCTAGCAACCCGGGACAGACCCCTAAAATTGGGACTGTCCCGTGAATATCGGGACAGTTGGTGGGTATGTATACAGGGCGTGAACCTCTCCATAGAATAAACATGTTCTCACCCTGGCCCAATGCTTTTTGAAGCAAACAAACTGGTGACAACTTTGCCACCTCATATATTTTACCTTTTTCTAATAAGGAATCAGATATTTTAAAATGGTTAAATCCTTTGGGCCCTCATTACTGTGTAGATATATACAAGGAGTGAGCCCCTTCATATACAAAGAGTGAGGATAAACATGTTTTCAGTCTGGCCCAAAGCTTTTTGTAGCAAACAAACTTGTGCCAACGTGGTCATTGTTATGGGTGTTATGTTTAGTTTATTTCTATTGCACTCCTGTTTGGCATTTCCTGTTCCTGTTGGTTCTCTACTAAGATCATCATGGCGTCTGTACACTAATGCTTGTACTGTCATTATTTACAACACATGAAACATGGTGTCAGAAGTATCTGAATCTGCACTGTTTCTACACATCTGATGCTAAGAATTTGCCAGTCTTGCAGTGAGAGACCTTAGAGCTGATTGTGCCTCCTGTAGCAATTGCAATCCTGAAAGCTGAGCACTGGAAGCCAGAAAACCAGCACCATGGCAGCTGCTAACAGCATTCTACTGCCTGAGGCAATGAGGGTGAGTGGGGATTGCAGCAGGAACTGGGACAACTTAAGAGCTGAGTTTGAGTATTACTCCCTAGCCACAGGGTTAAATGAGAAGCCTGCAGCAGTGCAAGCAGCCACACTGAGGAGGGCGATGGGCAGTGAATGCCACCATATTTATAAGCATAATTTAAACCTCACAGAGGAGCAGAAGAGTGACACTAAAGCCATCTTAGATGCATTAGAAGCTTATTTCAGACCTTCTAAAAAATGTCATATATGAAATATATATATTTGGCAGCTGCAGGCAAGAAGAAGGTGAAGCAATATTCTGTCACATGGCTAAGAGAAAAAGCTCCAAGCTGTGAGTATGGCTCTCTGAGAGATGAACTTATTCGTGACAAAATAGTTCTAGGTATTAATAGTGAAAGCACATGCCGCCGCCTATTGAGGGAACATGATTTAAACCTACAAGCAGCAATTGAGATATGTCGCACTGCAGAACTTACTGACAAACATGTGAGAGCTATGGAGCAGGATAAACAGACTGGCAGTATCAATGCAGCCTCCAAGCAACAGCTAAGCTTGAAGAACCACCAGCAGAAGTTTCAGCACAAAAATCACCTACGCAACTTACCTATGAGCAAGCCTGCATCCTGCAAGTACTGTGGCAGTGTGCATGTACGAGAGAAAGAACAGTGCCCTGCTTATGGGAAAATCTGTAGAGCATGTGGTAGACTAAATCATTTTGCTGGAGTATGTCTGTCAAGTAGAATGGAAGCAAGAAAGATGCACACAATTGAGCAAACGTCAGATTCTGAGGATGCACATTTACATAGCACTGAGGTGGTTTACTCAAAAGAATGCATTGGTGCTGTAAAATCTAAGGGCCAAAAATGGTTTGTAAATCTCAGACTCCAGTATATAAGACTTTATTGGCCCCTAATAATGAACATACACTAGAGCACCTTAGTGAAAAATGGACAGGGATATTGAATGTACCTATTTCTAAAGCACAGATCCAAAGTAGCATTGAAAACGTTTGAAAAGCCACTTTAGCAATGAACACCAGGGAATCACATACTAAAATTCTGCAGTTGGCATACCTGACTCCCAATCAATATAGAAAGTGGGAAAGGGATCACACAGGGAATTGTCCAAAATGCTCTAAGGCGCAAGCAACCTTGTTGCATATGTTATGGGAGTGCTCCAGAAAGACAAAGTTTTGGGGGATGGTCTGTTATTGGTTGCGTACTCTAAACATACAAGTGGCAACACTCACACCACAAATGGTAATATTCTTAGATACGCCTGGGCTGCATAGGAGTGAGACAGTTTTTACACACAATGTCATTCTCCAAGCGAGAAAAATCATTCTGAGATACTGGATAGACAGACGCACCCCAACCCTGCCACAGTTAAAAAATGAGATACATACGCAATTGATACACGAACAAGTTGACGCTATGGGAGATATGGCCAATCGTACGGCATGTTTTATGAGAAAATGGGACACTTACTTGCACTCACTAAATACATCCCAACTGGCGAGAATCCTATACCCCATACGCAATTCTGTATACCTGTTAGAAGCTCAGTTGAGAGGGGAATGGAGGGTAGACTTTACAGAACAGTAAATATATAGATATCGCTTCCTTAGTGGACAGTGAGGTGTTGATCAAGCTTGAGGGACTGACACCCTGGGGATGAAAGGATGGCCGATCGGCCGGGTATTATTTAAAAAAAAAAAAACTGTGAGAGACATGCTATGCTGATGTAAGATTAACTGATTACTAAATCCTAGTTTGATATCCTGCAACTAAATTGCATGCTATTTCTGATACTGTTTGACCCCTGAGAACAGGGGAATGTTTTTCTGTTTTATGTTATGTCTCATTGCAGAATAAATAAAGAATTTAAAAAAAAATCCTAACACTACTATAAAAATTACAAAGTATTTAAATACAAAAAATACTAAATTACAAAATGAGATACATACGCAATTGATACACGAACAAGTTGACGCTATGGGAGATATGGCCAATCGTACGGCATGTTTTATGAGAAAATGGGACACTTACTTGCACTCACTAAATACATCCCAACTGGCGAGAATCCTATACCCCATACGCAATTCTGTATACCTGTTAGAAGCTCAGTTGAGAGGGGAATGGAGGGTAGACTTTACAGAACAGTAAATATATAGATATCGCTTCCTTAGTGGACAGTGAGGTGTTGATCAAGCTTGAGGGACTGACACCCTGGGGATGAAAGGATGGCCGATCGGCCGGGTATTATTTTAAAAAAAAAAAACTGTGAGAGACATGCTATGCTGATGTAAGATTAACTGATTACTAAATCCTAGTTTGATATCCTGCAACTAAATTGCATGCTATTTCTGATACTGTTTGACCCCTGAGAACAGGGGAATGTTTTTCTGTTTTATGTTATGTCTCATTGCAGAATAAATAAAGAATTTAAAAAAAAATCCTAACACTACTATAAAAATTACAAAGTATTTAAATACAAAAAATACTAAATTACAAAAAATAACAAACACTGACGGCTAGATTTGGAGTTTGGCGGTAAAAGGGCTGTTAACGCTCCGCGGGTTTTTTTCTGGCCGCACCATAAATTTAACTCTGGTATCGAGAGTTCAAACAAATGCTGCGTTAGGCTCCAAAAAAGGAGCGTAGAGCATTTTTACCGCAAATACAACTCTCGATACCAGAGTTGCTTACGGACGCGGCCGGCCTCAAAAACGTGCTCGTGCACGATTCTCCCATAGGAAACAATGGGGCTGTTTGAGCTGAAAAAAAACCTAACACCTGCAAAAAAGCAGCGTTCAGCTCCTAACGCAGCCCCATTGTTTCCTATGGGGAAACACTTCCTACGTCTGCACCTAACACTCTAACATGTACCCCGAGTCTATACACCCCTAGCATTACACTTATTAACCCCTAATCTGCCGCCCCCGCTATCGCTGACCCCTGCATTACACTTTTAACCCCTAATCTGCCGCTCCGTAAACCGCCGCCACCTACGTTATCCCTATGTACCCCTAATCTGCTGCCCTAACATCGCCGACCCCTATGTTATATTTATTAACCCCTAATCTGCCCCCCACAACGTCGCCGACACCTACCTACACTTATTAACCCCTAATCTGCCGACCGGACCTGAGCGCTACTATAATAAAGTTATTAACCCCTAATCCGCCTCACTAACCCTATCATAAATAGTATTAACCCCTAATCTGCCCTCCCTAACATCGCCGACACCTACCTTCAATTATTAACCCCTAATCTGCCGACCGGAGCTCACCGCTATTCTAATAAATGTATTAACCCCTAAAGCTAAGTCTAACCCTAACACTAACACCCCCCTAAGTTAAATATAATTTTTATCTAACGAAATAAATTAACTCTTATTAAATAAATGATTCCTATTTAAAGCTAAATACTTACCTGTAAAATAAATCCTAATATAGCTACAATATAAATTACATTTATATTATAGCTATTTTAGGATTAATATTTATTTTACAGGTAACTTTGTATTTATTTTAACCAGGTACAATAGCTATTAAATAGTTAAGAACTATTTAATAGTTACCTAGTTAAAATAATTACAAATTTACCTGTAAAATAAATCCTAACCTAAGATATAATTAAACCTAACACTACCCTATCAATAAAATAATTAAATAAACTACCTACAATTACCTACAATTAACCTAACACTACACTATCAATAAATTAATTAAACACAATTGCTACAAATAAATACAATTAAATAAACTATCTAAAGTACAAAAAATAAAAAAGAACTAAGTTACAGAAAATAAAAAAATATTTACAAACATAAGAAAAATATTACAACAATTTTAAACTAATTACACCTACTCTAAGCCCCCTAATAAAATAACAAAGACCCCCAAAATAAAAAATTCCCTACCCTATTCTAAATTTAAAAAGTTACAAGCTCTTTTACCTTACCAGCCCTGAACAGGGCCCTTTGCGGGGCATGCCCCAAGAAGTTCAGCTCTTTTGCCTGTAAAAGAAAACATACAATACCCCCCCCCCCAACATTACAACCCACCACCCACATACCCCTAATCTAACCCAAACCCCCCTTAAATAAACCTAACACTAAGCCCCTGATGATCTTCCTACCTTGTCTTCACCATGCCAGGTTCACCGATCCGTCCTGGCTCCAAGATCTTCATCCAACCCAAGCGAGGGCTAGACATCCACTGAAGAAGTCCAGAAGAGGGTCCAAAGTCTTCCTCCTATCCGGCAAGAAGAGGACATCCGGACCGGCAAACATCTTCTCCAAGCGGCATCTTCTATGTTCTTCCATCCGATGACGACCGGCTCCATCTTGAAGACCTCCAGCGCGGATCCATCCTCTTCTTCCGACGACTAGACGACGAATGACGGTTCCTTTAAGGGACGTCATCCAAGATGGCGTCCCTCGAATTCCGATTGGCTGATAGGATTCTATCAGCCAATCGGAATTAAGGTAGGAATTTTCTGATTGGCTGATGGAATCAGCCAATCAGAATCAAGATCAATCCGATTGGCTGATCCAATCAGCCAATCAGATTGAGCTCGCATTCTATTGGCTGATCGGAACAGCCAATAGAATGCGAGCTCAATCTGATTGGCTGATTGGATCAGCCAATCGGATTGAACTTGATTCTGATTGGCTGATTCCATCAGCCAATCAGAAAATTCCTACCTTAATTCCGATTGGCTGATAGAATCCTATCAGCCAATCGGAATTCGAGGGACGCCATCTTGGATGACGTCCCTTAAAGGAACCGTCATTCGTCGTCTAGTCGTCGGAAGAAGAGGATGGATCCGCGCTGGAGGTCTTCAAGATGGAGCCGGTCGTCATCGGATGGAAGAACATAGAAGATGCCGCTTGGAGAAGATGTTTGCCGGTCCGGATGTCCTCTTCTTGCCGGATAGGAGGAAGACTTTGGACCCTCTTCTGGACTTCTTCAGTGGATGTCTAGCCCCCGCTTGGGTTGGATGAAGATCTTGGAGCCAGGACGGATCGGTGAACCTGGCATGGTGAAGACAAGGTAGGAAGATCATCAGGGGCTTAGTGTTAGGTTTATTTAAGGGGGGTTTGGGTGAGATTAGGGGTATGTGGGTGGTGGGTTGTAATGTTGGGGGGGGGGTATTGTATGTTTTTTTTTACAGGCAAAAGAGCTGAAATTCTTGGGGCATGCCCCGCAAAGGGCCCTGTTCAGGGCTGGTAAGGTAAAAGAGCTTGTAACTTTTTAAATTTAGAATAGGGTAGGGAATTTTTTATTTTGGGGGTCTTTGTTATTTTATTAGGGGGCTTAGAGTAGGTGTAATTAGTTTAAAATTGTTGTAATATTTTTCTTATGTTTGTAAATATTTTTTTATTTTCTGTAACTTAGTTCTTTTTTATTTTTTGTACTTTAGATAGTTTATTTAATTGTATTTATTTGTAGCAATTGTGTTTAATTAATTTATTGATAGTGTAGTGTTAGGTTAATTGTAGGTAATTGTAGGTATTTTATTTAATTATTTTATTGATAGGGTAGTGTTAGGTTTAATTATATCTTAGGTTAGGATTTATTTTACAGGTAAATTTGTAATTATTTTAACTAGGTAACTATTAAATAGTTCTTAACTATTTAATAGCTATTGTACCTGGTTAAAATAAATACAAAGTTACCTGTAAAATAAATATTAATCCTAAAATAGCTATAATATAAATGTAATTTATATTGTAGCTATATTAGGATTTATTTTACAGGTAAGTATTTAGCTTTAAATAGGAATCATTTATTTAATAAGAGTTAATTTATTTCGTTAGATAAAAATTATATTTAACTTAGGGGGGTGTTAGTGTTAGGGTTAGACTTAGCTTTAGGGGTTAATACATTTATTAGAATAGCGGTGAGCTCCGGTCGGCAGATTAGGGGTTAATAATTGAAGGTAGGTGTCGGCGATGTTAGGGAGGGCAGATTAGGGGTTAATACTATTTATGATAGGGTTAGTGAGGCGGATTAGGGGTTAATAACTTTATTATAGTAGCGCTCAGGTCCGGTCGGCAGATTAGGGGTTAATAAGTGTAGGCAGGTGTCGGCGACGTTGTGGGGGGCAGATTAGGGGTTAATAAATATAACATAGGGGTCGGCGATGTTAGGGGCAGAAGATTAGGGGTACATAGGGATAACGTAGGTGGCGGCGATTTGCGGTCGGAAGATTAGGGGTTAATTATTTTAAGTAGCTTGCGGCGACGTTGTGTGGGGCAAGTTAGGGGTTAATAAATATAATATAGGGGTCGGCGGGGTTAGGGGCAGCAGATTAGGGGTACATAAGTATAACGTAGGTGGCGGTCGGCAGATTAGGGGTTAAAAATTTTAATCGAGTGGCGGCGATGTGGGGGGACCTCGGTTTAGGGGTACATAGGTAGTTTATGGGTGTTAGTGTAGTTTAGGGTACAGTAGTTAAGAGCTTTATAAACCGGCGTTAGCCAGAAAGCTCTTAACTCCTGCTTTTTTCAGGCGGCTGGAATCTTGTCGTTAGAGCTCTAACGCTCACTGCAGAAACGACTCTAAATACCAGCGTTAGAAAGATCCCATTGAAAAGATAGGCTACGCAAATGGCGTAGGGGGATCTGCGGTATGGAAAAGTCGCGGCTGTAAAGTGAGCGTTAGACCCTTTAATCACTGACTCCAAATACCAGCGGGCGGCCAAAACCAGCGTTAGGAGCCTCTAACGCTGGTTTTGACGGCTACCGCCGAACTCTAAATCTAGGCCTAAATTAAGAAAAATAACAAACGAAATTATAAAAAATAAAAAATAATTACTTTGCTCTTAGCCATGTCTTTTAGTACACTGCCCACACTAATGTCACTTTGCCCATTTCAAAGATGTCCGCAATGACCTCATTTAAAAATGGCCGCTAACACTTTGCTCTCAGGCATGTATTTCAGTAAACTGCCCACACTAATGTCACTTTGCCCATTTCAAAGATGGCCATTATGACCTCATTTAAAGATGGCCGCCACAATCTTAGATCTATATATTATTTTAAACCACACTAAAGAACTACTAAAAATATAACCTTGCCCATATTATAAATGGCCACCATATTCTTTACTTACTCATTGGTCAAAACCTCACACACCCATATTTCTGAGGGCGGCAAAATTTGTCTCCTCCCCTTGGTTCTGATAGGCTAAACTAGCCTTTAAATACTTCAAAGATACACACGCTGGTATAGTCTTGATAAAGGCCCCTCCAGGCCGAAACGCGTAGACAGACCCCCATTCGACATACCAGCCTGACATACGTGAGCACATTTCCATTTACGAGCTTTGTCCTAGTAGCAGACTTCTGGTTGTATTTCTTGTTTCCTTTTAGGTCTCCGGATCCAAATTACCCTTGATTCTCTACTACAGATCAGCCTTCAGCATTTAGATTTGTTCAGAACTTTTTGTTCTCTCCATTTGGCATTTTTATATTTTTTATTGTTGCATTTGCATTTTTTTAATACATTTTTTTCATTTTTTCATTTTTTACTCTCTGAGTCGTTTTTATTGCTGCAGCAATTATCACGTTTTAATATATGTTATAATACATTCATATGTTATCACATTTTTATATGCTCTGTTATATTACTGTACGCTATTACATTCTAATACTTTCTACTACACCAATATTTTATATGAGGCATGAGATATATAATACTCATTCTGCATTTTATCCAATAAAGGGTTAAGAGTAAACTATTGTATTACTAGCTGTATGTTTATCAGATATCTGACAAGACTGATATTCTCAATTATTCAATATTAGATTAAGATACATTACACTCTTTTAGACATCACGCCTTATTATTTTTTGACTTTCTATTCTCATCTCAGCTCTTATTAGCCACTATTTCCTATAACATTATATTTCTTATAACATTATATGTTTTATAACATTATATGTTTGTTAGCACATGCAGTGATCTACAATAGACAGTGTCAGACATATTGCCAGGTACTGTATGCATGTTCTATATAAAGTTACACTTGCATATATAATACATTTCTACGCCGCACTTAAGCCACTCTTCTTATGAAGACGGCGCTCCTACTTTGCACTTTGTATATTTATAATCTAATAGATCTATAAAAATAAAAAAGCCCACCCAAAATAAAATAAAAAAGCCCTAGCCTACAATAAACTACCAATAGCCCTTAAAAGGGCCTTTTGTGGGGCATTGCCCCCAGAAAATCAGCTCTTTTACCTGTAAAAAAAACAAAGACCCCCCCACAGTAAAACCCACCACCCAACCAACCCCCCAAAATAATAAACCTAACTCTAACAAAAACCTAAGCTACCCATTGCCCTGAAAAAAGGCATTTATATGGGCATTGCCCTTAAAAGGGCATTCAGCTCTTTTGCTTGCCCTGAAAAGGACATTCAGCTCTCTTAAGAAAAGCCCGAACCCTAAACTATAAAAAAAAAACACCCGAAAAAGTTTAAAAAATCCTAACACTAACCTCCGAAGATCCACTTACAGTTCCTGAGATCCGGACATTCAGGCGGCGAGAGGTCTTCATCCAGGCGGCGAGGTCTTCATCCATCCAGGCGGCGTCTTCTATCTTCATCCTGGCAGCACGGAGCGGGTCCATCCTGAAGACATCC
This sequence comes from Bombina bombina, assembly GCF_027579735.1. Classification (NCBI taxonomy): domain Eukaryota; kingdom Metazoa; phylum Chordata; class Amphibia; order Anura; family Bombinatoridae; genus Bombina; species Bombina bombina. The sequence continues at coordinate 476,622,135 of NC_069505.1, read as the reverse complement.
GGCACGGATCATCCTCTTCATACATTTTGATTTGAATAGCCAATAGAATATCAGTAGCTCTCATTCTATTGGCTGATTTGAACAGCTAATAGGATTTCATTAGCTCTCATCCTATTGGCTGATTTGATTTTCCAAAATCAAATCAGCCAATAGGAATGCAAGGGATGCAAGGGATGCTTGCATTGAAGATTCAGTATATGGCGGCGACCGTATGAAGAGGATGCTCCGCGTCGGATGTCTTCAGGATGGACCCGATCCGCGCCACCGGGATGAAGATAGAAGATGCCGCCGGGATGAAGATAGAGGATGCTGCCTGGATGAAGATAGAAGGCGCCGCCTGGATGGATGAAGACCTCGCCACCTGGATGAAGACCTCTCGCCAGCAAGAGGGCAAGCAAAATATCTGAATGCCCTTTTAAGGGCAATGCCCAAACAAATGCCTTTTTCAGGGCAATGGGTACCTTAGGTTTTTGTTAGAGTTAGGTTTATTATTTTGGGGGGTTGGTTGGGTGGTGGGTTTTACTGTTGTGGGATTTTGTGGGGGGGGTTTTACAGGTAAAAGAGCTGATTTATTTGGGGCAATGCCCCACAAAAGTCCCTTTTAAGGGCTATTGGTAGTTTATTGTCGGCTGTTTTATTTTTATAGGGCTATTAGATTAGGTGTAACTCTTATTTTTGATAATTTCGTTTGTTATTTTTTTGTAATTTAGTGTTTGTTATTTTTTGTAATTTAGTATTTTTTATTTTTGAAATTAGATACTTTGTAATTTTTATAGTAGTGTTAGGATTTTTTAATATATATATTAGTTTAATTGTTAGATTAAACTTAGTTTTTTTTAAATTGACAGGTAAGTTTTAATTTAATTTAAGATAGGGAAATTGTAATTTTAATATAAAGTTAGGGGGGCCTTAGGTTTAGGGGTTACTAGTTTAAATTAGTTTATTGCGATGTGGGGTCGATGTTGGGAACGGCAGATTAGGGTTTAATAACTTTAAGATAGTATTTGCGATGCAGGAGGGCCTCGGTTTAGAGGTTATTAGGTAGTTATTGGGGGTTAGTGTACTTTGTAACAGTTTAGTTATAAGTTTTATGTAACAGATTTGTTGCGTAAAACTCATAACTACTGCTCTCAGATGGCGGTACGGAACTTGTCGTTATAGAGTGTAACGCAAGCTTTTTAGCCTCACCACAAAACTTGTAATGGGAACGCTATGGAAGTCCCATGAAAAAACGTTGCGTAAGAGGCTAAAAGGCTTGCGGTACAGCTATACCGACAAGACTTGTGATGGCTGTGTTGCTGTTTTAATGCTGAAATTACTATTTCTTCACTGACAAAAGACGAACGCACAACTCATTATCTACCTGAATGAAAATGTCTGCAAAGCTAGAATACAACGATGGAATCAAAGTTCATTGCAACTTTTTCCTATTAAATCAATTGATACGCTTTTGAGCTAAATAAGAAATGTAAGGTCTCTGAGTTTTATAAAATTATAGCTTTCAATAGTTAAGTGCCACTGACTTCATCACAGTCACCAAACCAATGTTAAGCTCCCAGCAATTTTGCAGCAGCAGAATCCACTTAACTAGATTTTGTGTTTACTGATATAGGCAGATTATGGATATTTGCTGCACAGAAGAAAAAATAAATCAGATATGCACAGGCTCCTGCACCACTCCACCCATCACCAATCCATCCATCCATCTCTTTTGCAGGCAGCCTGCACAAACAGCAGACTAACTTACTGAAGCTGAACAGAGATAGTGATTTTCATCAACAGTTCATTCTGATAGATAAGTAAAAAAAACAGTCAGTAAGTTAACCTGTCCACTCTCCAGATACTGAGGCCCATTTATCAAGCCCCGAATGGAGCTTAAGGGCCCGTGTTTCTGGCAAGTCTTCAGACTCGCCAGAAACACAAGTTATGGAGCAGCGCTCTAAAGACGGCTGCTCCATAACTTGTCCACCTGCTCTGATGAGGCGGACAGAGATCACCACAATTCAGCCCGATCGAGTACGATCGGGTTGATTGACACCCCCCTGTGGCCGCGAGTCTACAGGGGGCGGCGTTGCACCAGCAGCTCACAAGAGCTGCTGGTGCAATGCTGAATACAGAGAGTGTATTGCTCTCCGCATTCAGCGAGGTCTGTCAGACCTAATCCGCACTGTCGGATCAGGTCCGACAGACCTCTGTTAAATAGGCCTCACTGCCTTAGCAATTTGTCATGTTTTGAGCACAGTATAACAAGAGTATAACATTTTGCCATTGTTCTATAACGCTAGCAAATGAAGTAGAATTCAACAAGAACCCACACCACACGTTACGTCAAGCAGTAAAAGGCTGGAAATGCGATTTGTAAAATATTAAATGACACCATTTATATACAAATAAATACACAAACCATTAGTAATTGTAAATCGGGGGGGATCCAATTAATAAGTTTCATGCTTGGATCTGTGCAATACTGTAAATAATATTCATCATGCATACAATCATCGACTGCACAATACAGATAGACCTACTGACTGTATCAGTCACTCACAGTTCAAATCCTCCCGGCTCCCGCCTCCCGCTCCTTACCAGCGCAAGTCTTCTTGTATGAAGCAGAAGCAGCGTACAGCGTCAGTCATGCCCACAGTCAGTCACGTGACGTCACACACGCTCGCAGACGCAGAGACAGCGCTGCGCAGCCTGGCATGGATAAGGTCAGGATTTGGAAATTGGAATTATTGGACAGTACAGTGTAAGTGTACACACAGCCTCAGGGTGGCTGATGATCTCGACGTTGATAAAATGACGTCACTGGCGCTAGCGAAGTTAAAATAAAAAAAAAGGCACTAGCGAAGTGAATTTTTTTTTTTTTTTTTTAAAACGGCTTTTGCATTGCCAGTATTATACTCATTCCAGCACCGGCTCCTAATCTCTGATTACCCGCTGTGTTGGTAAAATACCGGCTGGGTGGCAACCCTAGTGTCCTCAGAAGAGGAATAGTCAGAGTCAATAGTTTCTTTCTTATTTTTAGGGTAACTAGCCAGTCAATGTATATAGGTGACGCATGGAAGAATTGCTTATGAGTACCACTATAGGCACACATCTGCACTGGACTGGGGGAGGCATAGCAGACAACTCAGTAGAGCCGCCTCCCGCAGGGTCCAGGCTGTGCAGCAAAAGCCCCATGGCCACCCTGAGGAACTGGTAATGCAGACAGCCCCAGTTTAGGATTGGTAATAAGGTCAACAGAAGAATGCCACAGCTGTGACAGGGCACAAGCACAGCTTTGTAGAGTAAGCATAGATAAGAGGACCATATGTAATTAGTAGTTCTACCCTCAACCCCAGCTAAAGATCCAGAGACCTGAGCTGCACTAGATTTCTCCATTAGTAAAACAAATAAAAGTTGATAAAGTAAGTCTGGCACTACATGCACAATTGCTCTCCTCGTTCCAGTAATTTGGGATTTTCCAGTCCTGAAAATAGAAAGAACACAGGAAAGGCAAGTCTAACCCTAAAATATATTTCTCTAATTGCCAGTTTGTTATCATTTTTACAAAAACAAAAATTATATTTTGTTAATTCAATGACCGTAGCAAGCCTTATCTCCAGATTCAAGTCTGGATTGGCTCATCTAAAAAAGGAGTGTGGTGGGTGGAGTTTTACATAATTTATGCTTAAATTAATTTCATGGTGCTAAGAGTCCACGATCCATTACTCCTGGGAATTACCTTCCTTGCCACTAGGAGGAGGCAAAGATTCCCAAACCCTGGGAGCTCTATATAACCCCTCCCACCTCTATGGTGCTTCTCTGATCTAATCGACACCCTAGAAACAGCAATCGGGGGAGAAGTGGAAAATAAACCGCATAGCCTTGAGTCAGGAGAAACACTAACAGAGCAAATCCTGGAACGCCGGCTAGAGGAACCACGACGACACCTAAACTCTAACAGCCATAATATCAATCCAGGGGCCATATTGCAAGATCTGGCTAGCCCACACCCTCTCAACCACATCACAAGAAGATCTAAGCAAGCGGTAGCCATCAAGAGTAACATATCAATGCTGGAGCTGATCTCACAGGTCTTGACGCTTCAACTACCTCCTGATCCTAAACCTTATCCTAAAATAGCAATGGGAGAGCCTTGCCTGCTTCTGGCCCTTGACCATGGAGGGGCGGCCGACTTCCGTGGTCGGGACCTAGAGCCCTCAGAACTCATACCTTCACAGAAAGGTCCAACGTCATCAGAACGGCGAGATAACCTACTACTTCAATGGCTTGCTTTAATGGTTACCCTGCAGGCACGAAGAGGAGGTCACATATATGTTGAGGCCTCGTATGTAAAATCGTTGAGGATGCTGTCCCCCAGACTTGGTATCGGATAAAGTATCCTTTCATCACTAATTTGGGGTGAGAACCGGTAGCCTCATTGAACTCATTTCGGATGCCCTATGGACTGGAGTACTACTTTTGTAAATAGCTCTGTCTCTTTAAAGCTCCACACCATAAGATGTTTACTCACACCTTTGTATACCCTATTACGTATACCATTTCTTCTGAAGACAAAGCTGTATATGTTGGTATTGATAAGTTGCAAAGGTTGACATTTTCTTATCAAAGCTCTTCACCATAAGATGTTTACTCACATCTTTGTATACCCTATTATGTATACCATTTATTTAGAAGACAAATGTTAATGTCGATGAGTTGCAAAGTTGACAGTTAGTGTATACCTATTTATTGTAGCAGACTACCTTGTCCTGTTATACACATAAAGAGGTGGCCTGTTATGGTCATAAAGCATATAAACTGATTCCTGTATAACATGAAGGGTAACTACCTAGGTAAGTTTCATTACTTAAGCTAGCACAAGTGGAGTACTGGCCTGCATACTATTATTATTATTATTATTGTTAATATGTCTCTCCCTATGTGGACATAGACAAATAAAACCTCAGAGTACTCCTATTGTATTTTGTATTCTCTCTAACATATGTGTAGCTTCATTTCATTATATAAGTGTTTTTCATGGTTCCACAATGATCTTTATGTGCGCTATGCTATTATATCATGTCAGTTATATAACTGTGTGTTTCATTGCCATATCCACATAATTGTCTGTTCTCATAGTATTCAGATACAATTAGCATATGTGGTTCTCTCATTACACACCCATCTTTATACCACACTCAATTTCACTGATATGGATACTATCATGTTATCTACAAGTCACCATTCTACATTCCATTGTGTATATAGATATTATCATTCATATTTTGTTCATTAGCTACCAACCTACTTACTATTTTATCATGGTCCAAGAGTGGCCGTATATATCATTGTTATTCCTCTATGAGTGTTTGTTTTTCCTGGGTACAAGAGTGACCCACTGTAGCTTAAGAGGAATGTTTAAAGGAAAAAAAACAAAAACAGAATTTATGCTTACCTGATAAATTACTTTCTCCAACGGTGTGTCCGGTCCACGGCGTCATCCATAACTTGTGGGAATATTCTCTTCCCCAACAGGAAATGGCAAAGAGCACAGCAAAAGCTGTCCATATAGTCCCTCCCAGGCTCCGCCCCCCCAGTCATTCGACCGACGGTTAGGAGAAAAAAAGGAGAAACTATAGGGTGCCGTGGTGACTGTAGTGTATAGAGAAAGAAATTTTTCAAACCTGATTAAAAAACCAGGGCGGGCCGTGGACCGGACACACCGTTGGAGAAAGAAATTTATCAGGTAAGCATAAATTCTGTTTTCTCCAACATTGGTGTGTCCGGTCCACGGCGTCATCCATAACTTGTGGGAACCAATACCAAAGCTTTAGGACACGGATGAAGGGAGGGAGCAAATCAGGTTACCTAAACAGAAGGCACCACGGCTTGCAAAACCTTTCTCCCAAAAATAGCCTCCGAAGAAGCAAAAGTATCAAATTTGTAGAATTTGGCAAAAGTGTGCAGAGAAGACCAAGTCGCTGCCTTACATATCTGATCAACAGAAGCCTCGTTCTTAAAGGCGCATGTGGAAGCCACAGCCCTAGTAGAGTGGGCTGTGATTCGTTCAGGAGGCTGCCGTCCGGCAGTCTCATAAGCCAATCAGATGATGCTTTTCAGCCAGAAAGAAAGAGAGGTAGCAGTAGCTTTTTGTCCTCTCCTCTTACCAGAATAAACGACAAACAAAGAAGAAGTTTGTCTGAAATCCTTTGTTGCTTCTAAATAGAACTTTAAAGCACGGACTACATCTAAATTGTGTAACAAACGTTCCTTCTTTGAAACTGGATTCGGACACAAAGAAGGAACAACTATTTCCTGGTTAATATTCTTGTTGAAAACAACTTTTGGAAGAAAACCAGGCTTGGTACGCAAAACAACCTTATCTGAATGGAACACCAGATAGGGTGGATCACACTGCAAAGCAGATAATTAGGAAACTCTTCTAGCAGAAGAAATAGCAACCAAAAACAGAACTTTCCAAGATAGTAACTTGATATCTATGGAATGTAAGGGTTCAAACGGAACCCCTTGAAGAACTGAAAGAACTAAATTTAGACTCCAGGGAGGAGTCAAGGGTCTGTAAACAGGCTTGATCCTGACCAAAGCCTGTACAAAAGCTTGTACATCTGGCACAGCTGCCAGTCGTTTGTGTAACAAGACAGATAGAGCAGAAATATGTCCTTTTAGAGAACTCGCTGACAATCCCTTATCCAAACCTTCTTGGAGAAAGGAGAGGATCCTGGGAATTTTAATCTTACTCCATGAGAATCCCTTGGATTCACACCAACAGATATATCTTTTCCATATTTTATGGTAAATCTTTCTAGTCACATGTTTTCTGGCTTGGACCAGAGTATCTATCACTGAATCTGAAAACCCGTGCTTGGATAAGATCAAGCGTTCAATTTCCAAGCAGTCAGCTGGAGAGAAACTAGATTTGGATGTTCGAATGGACCTTGTACTAGAAGATCCTGTCTCAAAGGTAGCTTCCATGGTGGAGCCGATGACATATTCACCAGGTCTGCATACCAAGTCCTGCGTGGCCATGCAGGAGCTATCAGAATCACTGAGGCCTTCTCCTGTTTGATCCTGGCTACAAGCCTGGGAAGGAGAGGGAACGGTGGAAACGCATAAGCTAGGTTGAACGACCAAGGCGCCACTAATGCATCCACTAGAGTCGCCTTGGGATCCCTGTATCTGGACCCGTAGCAAGGAACCTTGAAGTTCTGACGAGACGCCATCAGATCCATGTCTGGAATGCCCCATAATTGAGTCAACTGGGCAAACACCTCCGGGTGAAGTTCCCACTCCCCCGGATGGAAAGTCTGACGACTCCGATAATCCGCCTCCCAGTTGTCTACTCCTGGGATGTGGATTGCAGATAGGTGGCAGGAGTGATCCTCCGCCCATTTGATGATTTTGGACACCTCTCTCATCGCAAAGGAACTCCTTGTTCCCCCCTGATGGTCGATGTAAGCAACAGTCGTCATGTTGTCTGACTGGAATCTTATGAATCCGGCCTTCGCTAGTTGAGGCCAAGCCAGGAGAGCATTGAATATCGCTCTCAGTTCCAGAATGTTTATCGGGAGAAGAGACTCTTCCCGAGACCATAGACCCTGAGCTTTCAGGGAATCCCAGACCGCGCCCCAGCCTAATAGACTGGCGTCGGTCGTCACAATGACCCACTCTGGTCTGCGGAAACTCATTCCCTGGGACAGGTGATCCTGGGTCAACCACCAATGGAGTGAGTCTCTGGTCATCTGGTCTACTTGAATCATTGGAGACAAGTCTGTATAGTCCCCATTCCACTGCTTGAGCATGCACAGTTGTAATGGTCTTAGATGAATTCGAGCAAAAGGAACTATGTCCATTGCTGCAACCATCAACCCTACTACTTCCATGCACTGAGCTATGGAAGGCTGCAGAATAGAGTGAAGAACTTGACAAGCGTTTAGAAGCTTTGACTTTCTGACTTCTGTCAGGAAGATCTTCATTTCTAAAGAATCTATTATTGTTCCCAAGAAGGGAACTCTTGTCGATGGAGACAGAGAACTCTTTTCTACGTTCACCTTCCACCCGTGAGATCTGAGAAAGGCTAGAACAATGTCTGTATGAGCCTTTGCTTTGGAAAGAGACGACGCTTGGAGTAGAATGTCGTCCAGATAAGGTGCCACTGCAATACCCCTTGGTCTTAAAACCGCTAGAAGGGACCCTAGCACCTTTGTGAAAATCCTTGGAGCAGTGGCTAGCCCGAATGGGAGAGCCACGAACTGGTAATGCTTGTCCAGAAAGGCGAACCTTAGGAACTGATGATGATCTTTGTGGATAGGAATATGTAGATACGCATCCTTTAAATCCACGGTAGTCATAAATTGACCCTCCTGGATTGTAGGTAAAATTGTTCGAATGGTTTCCATTTTGAACGATAGAACTCTGAGAAATTTGTTTAGAATTTTTAAATCCAGAATTGGTCTGAAAGTTCCCTCTTTTTTGGGAACTACAAACAGATTTGAGTAGAACCCCTGACCTTGTTCCACAGTTGGAACTGGGTGTATCACTCCCATATTTAACAGGTCTTCTACACAATGTAAGAATGCCTGTCTCTTTATTTGGTTTGAAGATAAGTGAGACATGTGGAACCTTCCACTTGGGGGTAGGTCCTTGAATTCCAGAAGATAACCCTGAGAGACTATTTCTAGTGCCCAGGGATCCTGAACATCTCTTGCCCAAGCCTGAGCGAAGAGAGTCTGCCCCCTACTAGATCCGGTCCCGGATCGGGGGCTACCCCTTCATGCTGTTTTGGTAGCAGCAGCAGGCTTCTTGGCCTGTTTACCTTTGTTCCAGCCTTGCATTGGTTTCCAAGCTGGTTTAGTCTGGGAAGCATTACCCTCTTGTCTAGAGGCTGCCGAGTTGGAAGCCGGTCCGTTCCTGAAATTGCGAAAGGAACGAAAATTGGACTTATTCTTAGCCTTGAAAGGTTTATCTTGTGGGAGGGCATGGCCCTTTCCCCCTGTTCAGAGCGGCAAAGAGAATGACTGGGGGGGGCGGAGCCTGGGAGGGACTATATGGACAGATTTTGCTGTGCTCTTTGCCATTTCCTGTTGGGAAAGAGAATATTCCCACAAGTTATGGATGACGCCGTGGACCGGACACACCAATGTTGGAGAAACAGGTCCTAACCTAGTAAACTGAGCTGTCATTATTCATACTATATACCACTGGTGTAATGTTCGTGGGATAGTCCACTATCAGACAGTAGTCTTCTTATCCCGGCGTCAAACCGGAATGATAGGGAATATCCCAGAGCAGAGAAAGTTTGCAAGATGAGGTAAAAGGTACTCACTATAGGCAGGAAAGTCTTTGACGACAACAGGCAGGGAATCAGAGGAAGGTGGTTCAAGGGTAAACCACTAGAATGGTAAGGCAGGCAGGGTTTGGCAATGGTAAGGCAGTCCAAAGGTGAACCACTAGAATGGTCAGGCAGGGTTTGGCAACGGTAAGGCAATCCAAAAGGTAAACCACTAGAATGGTCAGGCAGGCAAGGTTCGGCAATGGTAAGGCAATCCAGTATATTAGGTGTTAAGCAAGCAGAGTAGTCAGACAGGCTAAGTTCAGTAACGTTATGGCAATCCAGTATACAGTAATAACAATCACACCCAGGAGCACACAAAGTAACACCTATACTGGGGCAGTGAAGGTAGAAAAGTGAGCAACTTACATAGGTGCAGGATTCGCACCACAGGAGATTCTGACCGGCTTCAGAGTGAGAGGAGCGTGCAGCAATGACTTCTCTGCACGCAACAGGAGCCAACAGAGCCCTTGACAACGAGCAAGGAAGCAGGCACTGTGTGGCGTGATAACTGGTACTTGTTAACATTATACTTATTGGCCATATATAATGTCAAGCTTACTTTACATTACTGTCTAATATTGTATTATGCTGTTATGTTCTAACAACCTCATTTAAAAAACAATTATTTAAATAAATAAAAAAAGATAGGGTATAAAGATAGGGATAAGAAACATCTTTTTCCATAAGGAAACTAAATCCACAACCCTAAAATGGAAGTACATACAGTTGTGCTCATAATTTTACATACCCTGGCAGAATTTATGATTTCTTTCATGTAATTAGCAAGAGTCCATGAGCTAGTGACGTATGGGATATACATTCCTACCAGGAGGGGCAAAGTTTCCCAAACCTCAAAATGCCTATAAATACACCCCTCACCACACCCACAAATCAGTTTTACAAACTTTGCCTCCTATGGAGGTGGTGAAGTAAGTTTGTGCTAGATTCTACGTTGATATGCGCTCCGCAGCAGGTTGGAGCCCGGTTTTCCTCTCAGCGTGCAGTGAATGTCAGAGGGATGTGAGGAGAGTATTGCCTATTTGAATTCAATGATCTCCTTCTACGGGGTCTATTTCATAGGTTCTCTGTTATCGGTCGTAGAGATTCATCTCTTACCTCCCTTCTCAGATCGACGATATACTCTTATATATACCATTACCTCTACTGATTCTCGTTTCAGTACTGGTTTGGCTTTCTACTACTTGTAGATGAGTGTCCTGGGGTAAGTAAGTCTTATTTTCTGTGACACTCTAAGCTATGGTTGGGCACTTTTATATAAAGTTCTAAATATATGTGTTCAAACATTTATTTGCCTTGACTCAGGATGTTCAACATTCCTTATTTCAGACAGTCAGTTTCATATTTGGGATAATGCATGTGAATTAATCAATTTTTTTCTTACCTTAAAATTTGACTTTTTCCCTGTGGGCTATTAGGCTTGCGGGGGCTGAAAATGCTTCATTTTATTGCGTCATTCTTGGCGTGGACTTTTTTGGCGCAAATTTTTTTTTCTGTTTCCGGCGTCATACGTGTCGCCGGAAGTTGCGTCATTTTTTTGACGTTTTTTTTTGCGCCAAAAGTGTCGGCGTTCCGGATGTGACGTCATTTTTGGCGCCAAAAGCATTTAGGCGCCAAATAATGTGGGCGTCTTTTTTGGCGCTAAAAAATATGGGCGTCACTATTGTCTCCACATTATTTAAGTCTCATTATTTATTGCTTCTGGTTGCTAGAAGCTTGTTCACTGGCATTTTTTCCCATTCCTGAAACTGTCATTTAAGGAATTTGATCAATTTTGTTTTATATGTTGTTTTTTCTATTACATATTGCAAGATGTCTCCGTTTGTCCCTGAGTCAGAAGCCACTTCTGGAAAAATGCTTAACTGAGTTTCAGTTCTACCAAAGCTAAGTTCATTTATTTTAATTGTTATAAATGTTTATCTTTAGCTATGGTTTGTAATAAGTTATTATGATATTCTTTTACATGCAGATTCCATTAGTATTTATGCTTTATACATTTCCATTCTTAAGTGCAAGAAATGTTTAGAAGATTTATAAGAAATATTTTTTCTGATTAAGGCTATGTCTGACTTTGTGCCTTCTAATACGATTTTTAGGTCTTTTTCACTTCTTTTTTATTTATTGAAGTTTCAAATGACCAACAACATACTGATTTATCCTTCTCTGATGATGTTTTTTTTCTCTTTCAGAAATTCTCTTCATCAGATATTGACACTAACAAATCTACTTTTTTATATAATTTTTTTATTATTAAAGTACATTTGTTCTTTGTTGAAGAGGTGTTGATTATTTTGGATATTAAGGTAACTAGTTCTTTAAGACTAGCTGACACTATTTCTGCCTTTTTATTCTTCTGTGATTTCAGAGGTTTTCTTTCCAATTCCCCATACTAGGGAATGGAATAGGCTGAGAATTTTTAAACTATATTCTTTGTCAGCAGTTAAATTCAATTTGGAGGGTTCTCCAATTTTTTGGAGCTATCTCTACTCCTACTAATTATGCTATTGTTTTTTTTATAGCAAAATAGTATTTATTTTCCTTTATATTTTCCTGTATCTTATTTTTGGAAAATTATTTAGTTTCAGGTACTTTTCTTGGTCCTGTGATATTGCAATTGCTTAATTTTTTCTGTTTACTTTAAGATCAAGTATCAGATCATGATTTATTTTAGCATTGTTAAGGGACAACATTTACTAGGCTAGGTGCCGTTGCATTTGTCTTGTTGTTTTGCATTTTGCAAGTCCTCTGTTTTGACTGGTCCTTTAAACTGGACTATCATGCTAATGATTTCATTTGTGTCTTCATTTTATTGAATATATTTGCAAATGAGGGTTAATCTATGTCTTTAGCTATTTTAGCTAGAAGAATTCTGTGATTTAAAAAAAAAATTAAAAAAAAAAATCCATATTTCTTTTGTTCTAAGATAATCAATTATAATTGGATTCAATTCTTAACTGTTACTATGGGCTTCAAGATTGAGTTCTAAGACTAAAACTTTAAGCTTATACTAGTTTGGTTGTTCTTATTAAGGAACTAATCCTGAGTTCTTTCCCAAGTAACATGTTTTTAATTGGTGTTCGAAATTAGCTCCCTAATGTTGCGATGCACGTGCCGTATTCCAGCTTGGCTGGTAAGGGGCAGGTTAAGACTTCTTTGAAATTTATTTGGTTCTATTTTGTCCAAATTTCTTTGATTTTATTCCAGTAAGACTAACACTTTCTTTCAGTGTGTTTCTGTCCTATATATTTTGGATACTGTTGAAGCATGGCTGGGTACAATTTGTATTGGGTTCCGTCTGTCGGTACCTTTAGTCTCTATTATTTCCTTCAATTGCTATATATGCATAGAAGTTTTAACAGCATTGGATTCAATTCCCTATGCTCATTTTCAATGGAAAGATCCTTTCCAGCTTTTTATGAGTATTGTTTCTTCAAGAACATGGTTGGAGGATCAATTAACCAATCAGTTTGTTGATTCCTCAGACAAGAGTAACCTTTTTTAGATTTCCGGATAGATTCAGTGTCCATGACTCTGTCTCTGTTGAGACGTCCGAAATTGGTTTCAGCTTATCGAAACCTTCAGTCTCAATCATTCCCTTCGGTAGCCTTATGCATGGAAATTCTAGGTTCTTATGACTGCTGCATTGGACGTATTCCCCTTTGCTCATTTTTACATGCGACCTCTTCAGCTCTGTATGCTGAACCAGTGGTGCCGGGATTATACAAAGATATCTCATTTAATATCTTTAAAACAGACCACCATCGTTTAGTTCAGGGGGCTTCTTTTTTTCTTCCAACCTGGACTGTGATCTCAACAGATGCCAGTCTGACAGGTTGGGGAGCTGTATGGAGGTTTCTGACAGCACAAGGGGTTTGGGAAATCTCAGGAGGTGAGATTACCAATCAATATTTTTGAACTCCGTGCAATTTTCAGAAGCTCTTCAGTCATGGCCTCTTCTAAAGAGAGAATCGTTCATTTGTTTTCAGACAGACAATGTCACAACTGTGGCATATATCAATCATCAAGGAGGGACTCACAGTCCTCTGGCTATGAAAGAAGTATCTCGAATACTGGTATGGGCGGAATCCAGCTCCTGTCTAATCTCTGAGGTTCATATCCCAGGTATTGACAATTGGAAAGCGGATTATCTTAGTCGCCAAACATTACATCCGGGCGAGTGGTCTCTTCACCCAGAGGTGTTTCTTCAGATTGTTCAAATGTGGGGACTTCCAGAAATAGATCTGATGGCTTCTCATCTAAACAAGAAACTTCCCAGGTATCTGTCCAGATCCAGGGATTCTCAGGCGGAAGCAGTGGATGCATTGACACTTCCTTGGAAGTATCATCCTGCTTATATCTTTCCGCCTCTAGTTCTTCCAAGAGTAATCTCCAAGATTCTGAAGGAATGCTCGTTTTTTCTGCTGGTGGCTCCAGCATGGTCTCACAGGTTTTGGTATACGGATCTTGTCCGCATGGCTTCTTGTCAACCGTGGACTCTTCCGTTAAGACCAGACCTTCTGCCACAAGGTCCTTTTTTACCATCAGGATCTCAAATCCTTAAATTTAAAGGTATGGAGATTGAACGCTTGATTCTTAGTCAAAGAGGTTTCTCTGACTCTGTGATTAATACTATGTTACAGGCTCGTAGATCTGTATCTAGGAAGATATATTATCGAGTCTGGAAGACTTACATTACTTGGTGTCTTTCTCATCATTTTTCCTGGCATTCTTTTAGAATTCCGAGAATTTTTCAGTTTCTTCAGGATGGTTTGGATAAAGGTTTGTCTGCAAGTTCCTTGAAAGGACAAATCTCTGCTCTTTCTGTTCTTTTTTCACAGAAGAATTGCTATTTTTCCTGATATTCATTGTTTTGTACAAGCTTTGGTTCGTATAAAACCTGTTATTAAGTCAATTTCTCCTCCTTGGAGTTTGAATTTGGTTCTGGGGGCTCTTCAAGCTCTTCCGTTTGAACCTATGCATTCACTAGACATTAAATTACTTTCTTGGAAAGTTTTGGCCATCTCTTCTGCTAGAAGAGTTTCTGAATTATCTGCTCTTTCTTGTGAATCTCCTTTTCTGATTTTCCATCAGGATAAGGCGGTGTTGCGAACTTCTTTTAAATTTTTACCTAAGGTTGTGAATTTGAACAACATTAGTAGAGAAATTGTGGTTCCTTCATTATGTCCTAATCCTAAGAATTCTAAGGAGAGATCATTGCATTCTTTGGATGTAGTTAGAGCTTTGAAATATTATGTTGAAGCTACTAAGAATTTCCGAAAGACTTCTAGTCTATTTGTTATCTTTTCCGGTTCTAGGAAAGGTCAGAAGGCCTCTGCCATTTCTTTGGCATCTTGGTTGAAATCTTTAATTCATCATGCTTATGTCGAGTCGGGTAAATCTCCGCCTCAAAGGATTACAGCTCATTCTACTAGGTCAGTTTCTACTTCCTGGGCGTTTAGGAATGAAGCTTCGATTGATCAGATTTGCAAAGCAGCAACTTGGTCTTCTTTGCATACTTTTACTAAATTCTACCATTTTGATGTGTTTTCTTCTTCTGAAGCAGTTTTTGGTAGAAAAATACTTCAGGCAGCTGTTTCAGTGTGATTCTTCTGCTTATAATTTCAGTTTTCTTCATTATAAGATTTAAACTTTATTTTGGGTGTGGAGTATTTTTCAGCGGAATTGGCTGTCTTTATTTTATCCCTCCCTCTCTAGTGACTCTTGCGTGGAAGATCTACATCTTGGGTAGTCATTATCCCATACGTCACTAGCTCATGGACTCTTGCTAATTACATGAAAGAAAACATAATTTATGTAAGAACTTACCTGATAAATTCATTTCTTTCATATTAGCAAGAGTCCATGAGGCCCACCCTTTTTTGTGGTGGTTATGATTTTTTTTGTATAAAGCACAATTATTCCAATTCCTTGTTTTTTATGCTTTCGCACTTTTTTCTTATCACCCCACTTCTTGGCTGTTCGTTAAACTGATTTGTGGGTGTGGTGAGGGGTGTATTTATAGGCATTTTGAGGTTTGGGAAACTTTGCCCCTCCTGGTAGGAATGTATATCCCATACGTCACTAGCTCATGGACTCTTGCTAATATGAAAGAAATGAATTTATCAGGTAAGTTCTTACATAAATTATGTTTTCTTGGCCAGTTTTCAGAGAATATGAATGATAACACAAAAACTTTTCTTTCACTCATGTTTAGTGTTTGGCTGAAGCCATTTATTATCAATCAACTGTGTTTACACTTTTTAAATCATAATGACAACAGAAACTACCCAAATGACCCGGATCAAAAGTTTATGTACCCAAGTTCTTAATACCATGTATTGCCCCCTTTAACATCAATGACAACTTGAAGTCTTTTGTGGTATTTGTGGATGAGGCTCTTTATCTTCTCAGATGGTAAAGCTGCCCATTCTTCTCGGCAAAAAGCCTCCAGTTCCTGTAAATTCTTGGGCTGTCTTGCATGAACTGCACGTTTGAGATCTCCCCAGTGTGGCTCAATGATATTGAGTTCAGGAGACAGATGGCCACTCCAGAACCTTCACTATTTTGCTGTAGCTAATGACAGGTCGACTTGGCCGTGTGTTTAGGATCATTGTCATGTTGGAATGTCCAAGTACGTCCCATGCGCAGCTCCCGGGCTGATGAATGCAAATTTTCCTATAGTATTTTTTGATAACATACTGCATTCATCTTGCCATCAATTCTGACTAAATTTCCTGTGCTTTTGTAGCTCACACATCCCTAAAACATCAGTGATCCACCTCTGTGTTTCACAGTAGGAATGGTGTACCTTTCATCATATGCCTTGTTGACTCCTCTCCAAATATAGCGTTTATGGTTGTGGCCAAAAAGCTCAATTTTGGTCTCATCACTCCAAATGACTTTGTGCCAGAAGGTTTGAGGCTTGTCTCTGTGCTGTTTGGCATATTGTGAGTGGGATACTTTGTGGCATTTGCGTAGTAATGGCTTTCTTCTGGAGACTCGACCATGCAGCCCATCTTTCTTCAAGTGCCTCCTTATTGTGCATCTTGTAACAGCCACACCACATGTTTTCAGAGAGTCCTGTATTTCACCTGAAGTTATTTGTGGGTTTTTCTTTGCATCCCGAACAATTTTCCTGGCAGTTGTGGCTGAAATTTTAGTTGGTCTACCTGACCGTGGTTTGGTTTCAACAGAACCCCTCATTTTCCACTTCTTGATTAGAGTTTGAACACTGCTGTTTGGTATTCTCAATTCCTTGGATATCTTTTTATATCCCTTTCCTGTTTTATACAGTTTAACTACCTTTTCCCGCAGATCCTTTGACAATTCTTTTGCTTTCCCCATGACTCAGAATCCAGAAACGTCAGTGCAACACTGGATGAAAGATGCAAGTGTCTGTCAGGAGTCCAGAAACTCATTGACCTTTTATACACACACACGAATTTCAAGCAAACAGATCACAGGTGAGGATGGTTACCTTTAATAGCCATTCAAACCCCTTTATGTTATCAGGCCAAAATCACCAGGGTATGTAAACTTTTTATCAGGGTCATTTGGGTAGTTTCTGTTGTCATTATGATTTAAAAAGAGTAAACACAGTTGATTGATAATAAATGGCTTCAGCCAAACACTAACCATGAGTGAAAGAAAAGTTTTTGTGTTATCATTCATATTCTCTGAAAAATGGCCAAGAAATAATAAATTCTTCCAGGGTATGTAAACTTGTGAGCACAACTGTATCCATTTTTTTCATGCACTTAAAAACAACCAACAGGCAAAAAACAACAGCCTTAAGAATTTTTCTACCAAAAGCTGCCTCAGAAGAAGCAAAAACATCAAAATGTTAGAATTTAGTGAAAGTATGCAAAGAAGACCAAGTAGCTGCCTTGCAATAGAAGCTTCATTCTTGAAAGCCCAAGACGTAGCCACTGGTCTAGTAGCATGAGCAGTAATCTGACCCGCCTTCAAATATGCTTCTCGAATCAAAAGCTTTAACCAAAAACTAAACATACAGCGGATGCTTTCTTACCTTGCTTAGAACCAAAAAAGTGAACAATCAAACTCGAAGTTTGTCTGAAATCCTTTGTAACATCAACATAATACTTCAAAGTTCTAACCACATCCAAATTGTAAAGAAGCCTCTCAGAATAACAATTTCCCTGCTTAAATTATATACATGAAGAAAATCAAATTTGGTTCTTGAAACCGCCTTATCCTGATGAGTAAATTAGAAAGTTGATTAAAATTGCATGCTCTATCTGAATAATGAAAGAAAAAATTTGGGTTCAGTGTCCCTTTAACAAAAAAACTATATAGTGGGTATTTGTGATATTTATGATAGAAAACTGTGGTACGTTGCTAACAGAAATGACGGCACAATTATTACTTTAATTGAAATGTTCATTATTTCCTGTTAAAGATTTAAGATCTTTTTCTTTTGTATAGTTTTATTTATTTTTTGACAGATGAAGATCTTTTTCTTTTGTAAAAAGGTATTACAATGTATCTGATTACATTGTGCAATATTGTTGATAACATGACGTACTGAAACAAATAAGCATAGACAAGCGCATCTGCGACGCACGGTATCTCTTTAATAAAAGCACTCTGCTTACATAAAAACAAAATTTATGCTTACCTGATAAATTTCTTTCTCTTGCGGTGTATCCAGTCCACAGGTTCATCCATTACTTGTGGGATATTCTCCTTCCCAACAGGAAGCTGCAAGAGGACACCCACAGCAGAGCTGTCTATATAGCTCCTCCCCTAACCCCCACCTCCAGTCATTCGACCGAAGACAAGTAAGAAAAAGGAGAAACTATAGGGTGCAGTGGTGAATGTAATTTTAAAAATAAAAACACCTGCCTTAAAGTGACAGGGCGGGCCGTGAACTGGATACACCACAAGAGAAAGAAATTTATCAGGTAAGCATAAATTTTATTTTCTCTTGTAAGGTGTATCCAGTCCACGGGTTCATCCATTACTTGTGGGATACCAATACCAAAGCTTTAGGACACGAATGAAGGGAGGGACAAGGCAGGAACTTAAATGGAAGGCACCACTGCCTGTAAGACCTCTCTCCCAAAAATAGCCTCCAAGGAAGCAAAAGTATCAAATTTGTAGAATTTAGAAAAAGTATGAAGCGAAGACCAAGTCGCCGCCTTACAAATCTGTTCAACTGAGGCCTGATGTTTAAAAGCCCATGTGGAAGCTACTGCTCTAGTAGAATGAGCTGTAATTCTTTCAGGAGGCTGCTGGCCAGCAGTCTCATAAGCTAAACGGATTATGCTTCTCAGCCAAAAAGAAAGAGAAGTTGCTGAAGCCTTTTGGCCTCTCCTCTTTCCAGAATATACAACAAACAATGCAGATGTTTGACGAAAACCCTTAGTAGCTTGCAAATAAAACTTTAAAGCACGAACCACGTCAAGATTGTGTAACAGACTTTCCTTCTTTGAAGAAGGATTAGGACACAGTGACGGAACAACAATTTCTTGATTGATATTCTTATT
This sequence comes from Bombina bombina, assembly GCF_027579735.1. Classification (NCBI taxonomy): domain Eukaryota; kingdom Metazoa; phylum Chordata; class Amphibia; order Anura; family Bombinatoridae; genus Bombina; species Bombina bombina. The sequence goes on along the minus strand of NC_069505.1, from coordinate 476,603,271 downwards.
AGATACCACCTTAGGAAGAAACCCAGGTTTGGTACGCAAAACTACCTTATCTGCATGGAAGATCAGATAAGGGGAATCACACTGTAAGGCAGATAATTCTGAAACTCTTCAAGGCGAAGAGATAGCTACTAGGAACAGAACTTTCCAAGATAAAAGCTTGATATCTATGGAATGCAAAGGTTCAAACGGAACCCCTTGAAGAACTTTAAGAACTAAATTTAAACTCCATGGTGGAGCAACAGGTTTAAACACAGGCCTGACAGAACGCCTGAACGTCTGGAACATCAGCCAGACACTTGTGCAAAAGAATAGACAGAGCAGAAATCTGTCCCTTTAAGGAACTAGCCGATAATCCCTTTTCCAATCCTTCTTGGAGAAAAGATAATATCCTAGGAATCCTGACCTTACTCCACGAGTAACCCTTGGATTCACACCAATGAAGATATTTACACCATATCTTATGATAAATTTTCCTGGTGACAAGCTTTCGAGCCTGAATCAAGGTATCAATGACCGACTCGGAGAAACCACGTTTTGATAAAATCAAGCGTTCAATTTCCAAGCAGTCAGACGCAGAGAAATTAGATTTGGATGTTTGAATGGACCTTGGAGTAGAAGGTCCTGCCTCAGCGGCAGAGTCCATGGTGGAAAGGATGACATGTCCACCAGATCTGCATACCAAGTCCTGCGTGGCCACGCAGGAGCTATCAAAATCACGGAATCTTTCTCCTGCTTGATCCTAGCAATTAGACGAGGGAGGAGAGGAAATGGTGGAAACACATAAGCCAGGCTGAAGGACCAGGGCACTGCTAGAGCATCTATCAGCGTTGCCTGGGGATCCCTTGACCTGGACCTGTAACGAGGAAGCTTGGCGTTCTGACGAGACGCCATCAGATCCAGTTCTGGTTTGCCCCATAGTTGAATCAGCTGGGCAAATACCTCCGGATGGAGCTCCCACTCCTCGGATGAAAAGTTTGCCGACTTAGAAAGTCCGCCTCCCAGTTCTCTACTCCTGGGATATGGATAGCTGAGAGATGGCAAGAGTGAACCTCTGCCCAAAGAATTATCTTGGAAACCTCCATCATTGCCAGGGGACTCCTTGTTCCCCCCGATGGTTGATATAGGCTACAGTTGTGATATTGTCCGACTGAAATCTGATGAATCGGCCCGCAGCTAGTTGAGGCCAAGCCTGAAGAGCATTGCATATCGCTCTTAGCTCCAGAATGTTTATCGGAAGGAGGGCTTCCTCCTGAGTCCACGAACCCTGAGCCTTCAGGGAATTCCAGACTGCGCCCCAGCCCAGAAGGCTGGCATCTGTCGTCACTATAGTCCACTCTGGCCTGCGGAAACTCATTCCCCTGGACAGATGGACCCGAGATAACCACCAGAGAAGAGAATCCCTGGTCTCTTGATCCAGATTTAACAGAGGAGACAAATCTGTGTAGTCCCCATCCCACTGATTGAGCATGCAAAGTTGCAGTGGTCTGAGATGTAGACGGGCAAACGGAACTATGTCCATTGCCGCTACCATCAGGCCGATCATTTCCATACACTGAGCCACTGACGGCCGATAAGTGGAATGAAGAGCACGGCAAGAAGTTAGAAGCTTTGATATCCTGACCTCTGTCAGAAACATTTTCATTTCTACTGAATCTATCAGAGTTCCTAGGAAGGAAACTCTTGTGAGAGGGGAGAGTGAACTCTTTTCTCTGTTCACCTTCCACCCGTGAGATCTCAGAAAGGCCAGAACAATGTCCGTATGGGACTTGGCGATTTGAAAAGTCGACGCCTGGATCAGGATGTCGTCTAGGTAAGGAGCCACCCCTATGCCCCGCGGCCTTAGAACCGCCAGCAGAGACCCTAGAACCTTCGTAAAGATTCTTGGCGCCGTGGCTAATCCGAAGGGAAGAGCCACAAACTGGTAATGCCTGTCTAGGAAGGCGAACCTGAGGAACTGATGATGATCTCTGTGAATCGGAATGTGGAGATAAGCATCCTTTAAGTCCACGGTAGTCATATATTGACCCTCCTGGATCATAGGGAGGATGGTTTGGATTGTCTCCATCTTGAAAGATGGGACCCTGAGAAATTTGTTTAGGATCTTGAGATCCAAGATTGGTCTGAGCGTTCCCTCTTTTTTGGGAACTATAAACAGGTTTGAATAGAAACCCTGCCCCTGTTCCTCCCTTGGAACTGGGTGGATCACTCCCATAACCAGTAGGTCTTGAACGCATCGTAAGAATGCCTCTCTCTTTATCTGGTTTGCAGATAGTTGTGAGAGGTGAAATCTCCCCTTTGGAGATGAACCTTTGAATTCCAGAAGATATCCCTGGGAAACAATCTCTAATGCCCAGGGATCCTGTACGTCTCTTGCCCAAGCCTGAGCAAAGAGAGAAAGTCTACCCCCTACTAGATCCGGTCCCAGATCGGGGGCTACTCCTTCATGCTGCCTTAGAGGCAGCAGCAGGTTTTTTTGGCCTGCTTCCCCTTGTTCCAAGCCTGGTTAGGTCTCCAGACTGGTTTGGACTGGGCGAAATTTCCCTCTTGTTTTGCATTAGAGGAAGCTGAAGCTGCGCCACTCTTGAAGTTTCGAAAGGAACGAAAATTATTCTGTTTGGTCCTTAACTTACTGGACCTATCCTGAGGAAGGGAGTGACCTTTTCCTCCAGTAATCTTGGTTAAATGAAAAACGGCGTCAGAGATAAAGGAATTAGCAAACTTAAGAGCTGTAATCCTGTCTAAAATATCATCTAACGGGGTCTCCACCTGTAGAGCCTCCTCAAGAGACTCGAACAAAAAAGCCGCTGCAGCAGTGACTGGGGCAATGCATGCAAGAGGCTGGAGAATAAAACCTTGATGTATAAAAATTTTCTTAAGGAGACCCTCCAATTTTTTATCCATAGGATCTAGGAAAGCACAACTGTCCTTGACGGGGATAGTTGTACGCTTAGCTAGGGTAGAGACGGCTCCCTCCACCTTAGGGACCGTCTGCCACGAGTCCCGTATGGCGGCATCTATGGGAAACATCTTTTAAAAGCAGGAGGGGGAGAGAACGACACACCTGGTCTATCCCATTCCTTAGTAATAATTTCCGAAAACCTCTTAGGGACTGGAAAAACATCAGTGTAAACAGGCACTGCAAAGTATTTTTCCATCTTACACAATTTCTCTGGAACTACAACGGGTTCACAGTCATCCAGAGTCGCTAAAACCTCCCTAAGCAATAAGCGGAGGTGTTCAAGCTTAAATTTAAACGCCGTCATTTCAGAGTCAGACTGAAGCAACGCCTTCCCTGAATCTGAAATGTCACCCACAGATAGAAGCTCTCCTGCCTCGGCTTCTGAGTATTGTGGGGGTATATCGGACACAGGTATTAAAGCATCAGAAAGCTCTGTATTTGTTCTAGCCCCAGAGCTGTCTCGCTTTCCTTGTAACCCTGGCAGTTTGGACAATACCTCTGAGAGGGTAGCATTCATAACTGCCGCCATGTCCTGTAAGGTAAAAGAATTAGACGCGCTAGATGTACTTGGCGTCACTTGAGCGGGAGTTATAGGTTCTGACACATGGGGAGAGCTAGATGGCATAATCTCCCTTTTTTCAGTCAGAGAATCCTCTGGAGATAAATCTTTAAGCGCCATAATATGGTCTTTATAGTTTATAGAAATTTCAGTACATTTGGTACACATTCTAAGAGGGGGTTCCACAATGGCTTCCAAACATATTGAACAAGGAGTTTCCTCTATGTCAGACATGTTTAACAGACTAGTAATGAGACAAGCAAGCTTGGAAAACACTTTAATAAATGTGAAACAGCAATTAAATAAAAACGTTACTGTGCCTTTAAGAGAAAAAAACTAGCACTTAAACTGCAAAACAGTGTAAAAATATAGTGAAGTCTTTGAAATGTTTACAGTGTGTGTAAGGGACTAAAGCAACATTGCACCCACTTGCAAATGGATGATTAACCCTTTAGGCCCCAAACCGGATTCAAAAAACGTTAAAATATAGTTAAACACCTTGCCACAGCTCTGCTGAGGCTCCTACCTGCCCACAAATACGATTTAGGGAAGAAATAAACCTTCTATAGTGGTCCTCAGATGCCAGAGGACTCCTCTAGGGAAGCTGGATGTCTCAGTCTGAAGGAAACTGCGCATCTAGAGCGCAAAAATAGGCCCCTCCCACCATGTACTGGATGCCAGAGGGGCCTTAAGAAAGTACTCCTAGGAGTATCTGACTTAGCCATGTGGAAAACAAGGCCCCAAATAAAGACTCCCACAGAGAAAAAACGTCCTATTTATGAAACATGTAAACGTTTTGTCACTAAGTAATATGAGTATTAACATGAGTATTACCCTGTTTTGTAAGCATGATCCCAGTCGCTGTTAAATCACTGCATCAGGCTTACCTCAATTACACAAGGCTGTGTCAGCATTTTCTAGAACTTATCATCTCTCTAGAAATAAAAATACTGAACATACCTCAAAGCAGGTAATCTGCGGGCCGTTCCCCCAACTGAAGTTTTCCCATACTCTTCAGTTATGTGTGAGAACAGCAATGGACCTTAGTTACAAACCGCTAAGATCATCAAACCTCCAGGCAGAATTCTTATTTCTGCCTGAGAGAAAAACAGTACAACGCCGGTAATGTTTAAAAATAACAAACTTTTGATTGAAGGTAAAATTACACTAAGTCACCACATATCTCTTGATACTTCCTATCTTGTCAAGAGCTGCAAGAGAATGACTGGAGGTGGGGGTTAGGGGAGGAGCTATATAGACAGCTCTGCTGTGGGTGTCCTCTTGAAGCTTCTGTTGGGAAGGAGAATATCCCACAAGTAATGGATGAACCCGTGGACTGGATACACCTTACAAGAGAAATAATGATCTTACTAGAAGTGAAACTGTGTGCCTCAAACGATTACACGCTGTAACCTCAGTCCGGCCCTGGCTCTCAGGACGAGCTATAAGCGGTAAGCCTTTCTCTGTCCGAGGATTTTCAACCATCTGTTCCGATGACTGCTGGTTTCAGACTGCGACTGCTTGCTTCATCTTTGCTCTCTGAACGCGTTTCCTATGTTCACGGACAGACTTTTTCAACAGGAAATGAGTATAAGGATCCTGCTCATTAGCTTTAAATATACCAGCATGTGTTTAAATCACACCCTATTTTCTTACATTGTTAGTCCATAGTTACAATCTTATGCAGTTCTAACATTACTGGTCTTCATATTATCCTAGTGCATAGATCATCTTATAAAAATCACCTTAATTTAATACATAGATTTAAAAAAAACTTTTTTTTATAAAAAAATTATTAACTAGTGTAAAAAACACAATAAGTCATACTTAAAGGGACACTAAACCCACATTTTTGTCTTTAATTATTCAGATAGAGCATGCAATTTTAAGCAACTTTCTAATTTACTCCTTTTATCAATTTTTCTTCGTTCTCTTGCTATCTTTATTTCAAAGAGCAGGAATCAAAGCTAAGGAGCCGGCTCATTTTTGGTTCCACCCTGGATAGCGCATGCTGATTTATGGGTACATTTAGCAAACCAATAAGCAAGCATAAACCAGGTTCTGAACCAAAAATGGACCGGCTCCTTAGCTTAGATTCCTGCTTTTTTAAATAAAGATAGCAAGAGAATGAAGAAAAATTGATAATAGGAGTAAATTTGAAAGTTGCTAAAAATTGCCTGCTCTATCTGAATTGTAAAATAAAAAAAAATTGGGTTTAGTGTCCCTTTAAAAAAAAAAAAAACACCCCATATGTTGCATATATATTATCTCATAATTGCAAAATTGAATAAAATGTAATTTTTACACCATAGAAGCTTGGATATTTATATAGATATTTAACCCTTTTTAGGGGACATACTTTCTAGTAAACATATCCATTTTGTCTCTGCCTTTCTTAGTTTCATAAGGCGATTGTCCTCACTATTGGCTATAGTGATACTGTATGTTCTAATTACCTTACATTTCATACCATTGCTACTATAACTATGTTTAATTTTGCAATGGTGGGACATACTATGTCCCTCTAACACATTTTTTTATGCTCGTAAGGTGTTCATATATCCTGCATTTAATTTTTTGTTTTGTGCAACCTATGTAAATACTTTCACATACACAGGTCAGATGGTATACTACAAATGTAAAGTTACATGTAGTCCTAAATTCCCATGTCCTATTCCAATTGTTTCTTGTCTCTGTGTTGCTATCAGATTAAGGACACATACAGAAACTCTTTCTCCCACATTTATATGTACCACTTTTTGGGGATAACCACTTTGATATTTCTATTGTTTTCTTTTCCTTTACTGGTTTTAATTTAGATGGCACTATTATGCTTGTGATGTCCTATTATGCTTTTGATGTCCCTATTTTTCTTAAAGACAATACTAGTTGCCTCTCCTATGGCATCGTGTGCATGTGCATGAGAAATCAGGGCAAGAAAAAGGTTTATCTCAGAGCGGTTTGAGGATGCATAAGAAACTGATAAGAGGATGAGGGATGATTAATGGAAAGGTTAAGAAGCTCTTTGTATGAGAAAAAGAAGGGGGATAAAATTAACTAGTGTGAGACGGATAAGGTAACAGATTACAGGTACATTTTGAGAGTCATGAAGTGCTGATGTGATGTAGACATAGTTGGTAGAGGGGAAAACACAGAAAGCAATGCTGTGTGAGGGAAAGGAAATAAGATGGAGATGTTTGTGTGTATAGATGAAGATATGGGTTAGGGTGAGGAAAATAGGGGTAAAAAGCAGAAAGAAATTGCTGTGTGTTTTGGTGGCTGTTAGTGAGTTATAATTTTAGAAAAAAAAAAAAATTATTTGAAGAATGATGTGATGGGTTACGTCATTACTGATGTCATTGATGTCGCTAGTGATGTAATTGATGATTTAGATATAATTTATTTCTGAAGGATGATTTTAAAGATTGTCACTACTGATGGCATTGATGATGTCAGAGATGATGTCACTATAATTTCTCTGATCTGTAGGATAATGTCATGGGTTATGTCACTACTGATGCCATTGATGATGACATTAATGTCACCAACAATGTTACTTGTGATGTAATCAGTGTCATGCAAAGCAAAATCACCTAGAGCGGGGACAGTAAAAGTTGGGAATTTCCTTGCTTTTAACATTCGATTAAAGGGACACTCAGGTTAAATAAAATTTTCATGATTCAGATACAGCATGAAATTTTAAACAACTTTCCAATTTACTTCCATTAAACAAATGTGCACAGTCTTTTATATTTACATTTTTTGAGTCACCAGATCCTACTGAGCATGTGCAAGAATTCACAGACTATACGTATATGCATTTGTGATTGGCTGATTGCTATCACATGGTACAAGGGGAGTGGAAATATACATAACTTTGAAATTTGTTATAAAAAAATCTACTACTCATTTGATGTTCAGACTAAGTGCTATTGCATTGTCTTGTTATCTTGCATTTGTTGATTATGCAAATCTAATGTGTTGACTGGTCCTTTAACAACTTAAATTCTAGGCATTAGTGTGTTTTTTTTGCACACATATATATATATATATTTTTTCTTATATAATATCATTTCTGGTTAGCTGATAAATTAATTTCTTTCATGGTGGTGAGAGTCCAGGATCCCTTACTCCTGGCCACTAGGAGGAGACAAAGAGCACCGTGGGGACCTGCACTATGCATTTTACAGAACAATCCAGATTTAACACCATCGGTGGCTTAAGGCAGCTGGTCAGCTTCTAACAAGTCCAATCTATGTGAATAGTACTATTTGAGTGTGCACAAACCTGTGAGTGCATTTTTGGGTTGAAGCTATATTCATTTACATAAAAGATATCACACCATTGGGCCGCCCTGTTCTCTCTTTGTATTTTCTAAAGAAGCAGGGAAATAGAAGTGCAAACTGACGACAAAAAAATATATTCAAAATAATGGGTGGCGTCTTCTGGACTCCACCATCAAAGAAATTTATGTAGCAGGTAAGCATAAATTATATTTAGTTTCATACAGGTGGTGAGAGTCAATGATCCTTTACTCTGGAAAAAGTAATACCCAAGCTGTGGAGCCCACAAGTAAAGCGGACAGGACAAGGTTTATTATTCCATTTCTACTAGATAATTCAATTTTGTTGTTTTTTTTTTTACAAATACTTTCTTCTTCCATAGTGTTTTTAAATACCAAAAGGAAAAAATATATATATAGTACATCGACTAATGTATACGTTGTTTTCCCACAAGACACAAAGTTTAAATCCTGTTTTTAATAAAAAAAAACAAAAAACAATTGAATTAATATAAATTGCATTTATACGTAAGTTTTAAATCAAGTAAACTAATAAATTGTAGTTGACCTTTTATAGTCACACATTTTTGTGAACCTGGTCTTATCTGTTAAAATATTAGATACATCACGAATATAATAAAAATAAATACACACTTTTTCTTATGGTTTGCCATAATGTATCTCACCCTACAGATTATACAAGATATTTGATGGCATTGGTAAAATACCACGACAAACTTTTTGGTGAGCAATTAAATTTGATTTATGGATACAACATTTTACCATTAAGAGCTTGAAATTGATTTTCCTCTAGTATGACTTTTCTGATGACTAATAAGACTGGATCTCCAGGTAAAACTTTTATCACATTCAGAACAAGAAAATGCTTTCTCCCTTGTATGAATTTTCTGATGAGTAACAAGATTGGATTTCTGGGTGAAACATTTCCCACAATCAGAACATGAAAATGCTTTCTCTCCAGTATGCATTTTCTGATGTATAAGTAGACAGGTTTTCCAAGTAAAACACTTTCCACATTCAGTACATGAAAATCCTCTTTCTTTTGTATGAGTTTTCTGGTGAGCAATAAGACTGCATTTCCAGGTAAAACATTTCCCACATTCAGAACACGAAAATGCTTTCTCTTTTGTATGAGTTTTTTGATGATAAATAAGATATGATTTCCGGATAAAACATTTCCCACATACAGAACATGAAAAGGCTTTCTCTCTTGTATGAATATTCAAATGAGTAATAAGGTTGGCCTTCTGCGTAAAGCATTTCCCACATTCAGAACATGAAAATGCTTTCTCTCTTGTATGAATGTTCTGATGAATAACAAGATTGGATTTCTGAGTAAAACATTTCCCGCAATCAGAACATGAATAAACTCTCTCTCCTGTATGAATTTTCTGATGAGTTATAAGAGTTGATTGCTGGGCAAAACGTATCCCACACTCCGAACATGAAAATAGACTCTCCCCTGTATGAATTCTCTGGTGACTATAAAGAGCTTTTTTTTGACGAAAACATTTTCCACATTCAACACAAGGAAATGGTTTCTCTCCTGTATGAATTGACTGATGACAAAGAAGACTATATTTCTGGGTAAAAGATTTCCCACATTCAGAACATGAAAATATTCTCTCGCCTGTATGAATTTTCTGGTGACTAATAAGATCTTTTTTCTGACGAAAATTTTTTCCACATTCGGAACAAGAATGCATTTCCTCTTCTGTGTGAAGTTTTTGATGTCTAACAAAACTTGCTTTCTGGTTAAAACATTTACCACATTCAGAACACGGAAATGATTTATTTCCTGTATGTGCAACAAGAGTTGATTCACTGGTGAGTACTTCCCCACATTTATAAGATAAAATGGATTTATTTCCCACATGGATTCTGCAATCTCGTTTGAGATTGAAAGAAACACCTGCACTCTGGCTTTGATTAGTGATATTCCAGCTCATGGAGCCCCCTGTTGGAAAGAAAGAAAAGTGTATAGATATTTGCATTCATAAAGTTCTCTCTTTCAGAAATATAAAAATAATCATATACACATTTCCTTTGTCCTTTCTATCCTTTTAAATGGACAGTCTAGTCAAAAATAATTTTTCATGATTCAGATAGGCCATGCAATTTTAAACTTCTTTCTAATTTACTTTTATCATCAATTTTGCTTTGTTTTCTTAGAATTCTTAGTTAAAAGCTAAACCTAGGTAGGGTCATGTGCTAATTTCTAAGCTTTTTGACAGTTTTTCACAGCTAGAGGGCGTCAGTTCATGTATGTCATATAGATAACATTGTGCTCACATCCGTGGAGTTACCCAGGAGTCAGCACTGATTGGCAAAAATGCAAATCTGTCAAAAGAACTGAGATAAGGCGGCAGTCTGCAGAGGCCTAGATACAAGGTAATCACAGAGGTAAAAAGTATATTAATATAACTGTGTTGGTTATGCAAAACTGAGGAATGGGCAATAAAGGGATTATCTATCTTTTTAAACAATAAAAATTCTGGTGTAGACTGTCGCTTTAAGTGCTGTGCTGCTAAAGGTCTAAATGCAAAATAAATGTTTTATATATGCGCAACAACTGTAATGCTTACAGCCGCACAAACCCTAAATAAACCACTATTACATATAATTACAGCTGAACTTTTCACTAATCACTTTATTCTGTTTTATTCTTTTTTATAAGGTAAAAATATTTTATCTTGTATGCTACACACTAACCTGTGTCTGCAGTGTAACAATCTGAGAAAATGTAACTTATTTACAAGTGACAAAATAACGCCATTACAGAATATTCCCCTTACTTAAAAGGGACAGTCTACACCAGAATATTTATTGATTTAAAAGTTAGATAATCCCTTTATTACCCATTCTCTAGTGTTGCATAACCTACACTGTTATATTAATACACGTTTTACCTCTGTGATTATCTTGTATCTAAGCCTCTGCAAACTGCCCCTTATTTCAGTTCTTTTGACAGACTTTATTATTATTATACTTTATTTATAAAGCGAAAACATATTCTGCAGCGCTGTCAATGAGGGAGTACTATTCATTTAGATAAGAAAATGATATAAAACTTGTAAGAGACAAGACATTTTACAAACACATACAGGAGGAATTGAGGGCCCTATCCCCGTTGGACCTTACAATCTATTTTAGCCAATCAGTGCTGGCTCCTAGGAACTCCATGTGCGTGAGCACAGTGTTATCTATATGAAACACATGAACTAACACCCTCTAGTGGTGAAAAACTGTCAAAATGCCCAGAGCTAAGAGGCGGCCTTCAAGGTCTTAGAAATTAGCATATAAACCTCCTCGATTTAGCTTTCAACTAAGAATAGCAAGAGAACAAAGCAAAATTGGTGATAGAAGTAAATTGGAAAATTGTTTAAAATTACATGCCCTATCTGAATAATGAAAGTTTGTTTTGGAATAGACTGTCCCTTTAAGGGGCAAAATACTCATGTGCTAAATCACTTGAAAGTGATGCAGCATAATTGTAAAAAGCTGAAAAGAAAATATCACCAGAACATCTCTATGTAAAAAGGAAGATATTTTTCCCAAAATTTTCTTCAGCTCTCCAGAGTAAGTGCTGTGTAAACAGGTTAAAAGGAAAAAAAATAGACAATCAGCATAAGCAGTGTCGAGGTAATGCTTTGTCTTTACATAGAGATGTTCAGGTGATATTTGTAAGTCAGTTTTTCACAGCTATGCTGTGTCACCTTCAAGGGCTTCAACATTTTGGTTTAATGTTCCTTTAATTTATATTAATCACCTTCAGCCATATTTATAGGAACTTCATCCTCCTCAGTCTTCACAAGATCATGCACATACGGTTCTCCTCTGTGCCCAATCAGTGAGCCAGCTGAAGGCGTCAAATCCCTACGGCCTGTACAGTAAGAACACACACATAAGTGTGAGTTGTTTTCAGGATTTGTGGTGGGTAGCAATATCACTTGCTCCATATTTATGCTCATTTGAGTATGGTGAAGATGAAAAGCATGAAATTAAAATCCTCCATATTTTCTCTCTCTCTATTATACATACCTATCTATCTATCGATAGATGTTCAAGCAGGGACTGCACTCACTGGATTTGAATAACACTTTATATATTTATTCAAATCCAGTGAGTGTATATTGATACTTTGACTTTGCACCCTGGTTGATGTCCAAATGGAATTGTGAGTGCATATATATATATATATATATATATATATATATATATATATATATATATATATATATATATATATATATATATATATATATATATATATATATATATATATATATATATATAGTTTATAGTCAGTAGCCTAGCACTCCGACCTATCCGTAACCCGGGTGCATTCCTTAAGTCCACAATACATCTCTTCTCAAAGAAGGGCACCCACAGGATTTAAAACTTAAACAAGCTTTATTTCCAATTCATAGTAAAATAGATAATTTGTCGACGTTTAGGCTCGAAACGTCGACAACTGATCTATTTTACTATGAATTGGAAATAAATATTGTTTAAGTTTTAAATCTTGTGAAACGTAAACAACCTTGAGTATGTGCTTATGTGTGTATCTGTGAGTGATATTGTGTGCTGTGAGTGTTTATATTTATGAGAAAATCTATACAATCTATAAAGACATTCTGTGAGTGTGTGGGGGAGGGTGTTAGGTATATTATCTTATCTGTGGAATTACTCTGATGTACCTCAATGAAAATTGAGCAAAACTATTCTGTGATCTCAGACACAACATACGTGCACACTTGTTTGCAACCTATGTCCCTCAGACACAACACACGTGCATACTTACCTGTGCTAATATTGTCACTGGTTTCCTCATCTGTGTCTCCCAGCTGGCGCCTCACACACAGATCTTCCGTTAGCTGAACTTTTACTATATCAGCGATATCTTCATCTGTACAAATAAAGCAGATTTCGTTTTTATATCCGATGATCTAGTTTTTAAAACTTTAGCCTGAAAGAGTTTGTACATCTACAATGCAATATCACCAAATATACACACTTTGGGTATTTACCATATACGCTTTTACTTAGCTAACATTTTTAGCAAAATTGGAAGCTCAAATTGAAACGGTCATTGGATTCCAGTTGGATTCCTAGTTTCTAATACTTGACATCCAAAAACATGTTTCTGGGAACTTTTCTATTGAAAACTCATTTGCTGCTGTGAGCTTTTAGTGGCAAATCCTACTCAAAAAACAAGGGAACTCATTGCTTAAGGAGGTAGTAAATGCCAATAATTTAGATAAATTTAAAACAGGTTTAGATACATTTCTGAGTAGAGACAGAACGCAGGGATATGACTGCTTGTATTAAATTGGTCACCTGTTTAAAGGGACACTGTACCCAAAAATATTCTTTCGTGATTCAGATTGAGCATGAAATTTTAAGCAACTTTTTAATTTACTCCTATTATCAAATTTTCTTCATTCTCTTGGTATCTTTATTTGAAATGCAAGAATGTAAGTTTAGATGCCGGCCCATTTTTGGTGAACAACCTGGGTTGTCCTTGCTGATTGGTAGATAAATTCATCCACCAATAAAAAAGTGCTGTCCAGAGTACTGAAACCAAAAAAAAGCTCAGATGCCTTCTTTTTCAAATAATGATAGCAAGAGAAAGAAGAAAAATTGATAATAGGAGTAAATTAGAAAGTTGCTTAAAATTGCATGCTCTTTCTGAATTACAAAAGAAAAAAATTGGGTTCAGTGTCCCTTTAAGTTTAAACCACTTTTGCTTAACCCTTTTATGCAAAAATAGGCTCTTTCATATACATAATAGAAATACATTGAGTAATAGGTCACTTTAATGGCTGATATATGCTCTAAAGGGACACTGAACCCAAATTTTTTCTTTTGTGATTCAGATAGAGAATGTCATTTTAAGCAACTTTCTAATTTACTCCTATTATTAAATTCTCTTAATTCTCTTAGTATCTTTATTTGAAATGCAAGAATGTAAGTTTAGATGCCGGCCCATTTTTGGTGAACAACCTGGGTTGTTCTTGCTGATTGGTCGATAAATTTATCCACCAATAAAAATGTGCTATCCATAGTTCTGAACCAAAAAAAAGCTTAGATTCCTTCTTTTTCAAATAAAGATAGCAAGAGAACAAAGAACATTTTATAATAGGAGTAAATTAGAAAATTGCATGCTCTATCTGAATCATGAAAGAAAAAAAATTGGGTTCAGTGTCCCTTTAACTATTAATTTCAGGTAAATCAGGTAGGATCTGTATAGGTTGAACTCGCACTTCAGTTATCTTTTAAACTCATCTACTATATTACAATTATACTTTCCAAATCACTAGTTAGGCCACATCTTGAGTACTGTGTATCAGCAGACCTCAGACACCAGATACGTGCACACTCACCTGCAATCCACATCCCTCAGAAACAACATACGTGCACACTCACCTGCAATCCACATCCCTCAAAAACAACATACGTGCACAATCACCTGCAATCCGCCTCCCTCAGATACAACACACATGCACTCACCTGTAACAGCTGCACCTTCACCTGTGTACCTCAAGCACAACCTACGTGCACTCTCCTTAAACCTGCATCCCTCAGAAAGAACATAGATGAACACTCACCTGTATTCTTCGTCCCTCAAATACAACATAAATGCACACTCACCTGTAACCAGTGTATCTCAGATAAAACATACATGCACACTCACCTGTAACCTGTGTATCTCAGACATAACATACATGCACACTCACCTGTAACCTGTGTACCTCAGACATAACACACATGCACACACCTGTAACCTGTGTACCTCAGACATAACATACATGCACACTCACCTGTAACCTGTGTATCTCAGACATAACATACATGCACACTCACCTGTAACCTGTGTACCTCAGACATAACATACATGCACACTCACCTGTAACCTGTGTATCTCAGACATAACACACATGCACACTCACCTGTAACCAATGTATCTCAGATAAAACATACATGCATACTCACCTGTAACCAGTGTATCTCAGATAAAACATACATGCACACTCACCTGTAACCTGTGTATCTCAGATAAAACATACATGCACACTCACCTGTAACCTGTGTATCTCAGATAAAACATACATGCACACTCACCTGTAACCAGTGTATCTCAGATAAAACATACATGCACACTCACCTGTAACCTGTGTACCTCAGACACAACACACATGCACACTCACCTGTAACCTGTGTACCTCAGACACAACACACATGCACACTCACCTGTAACCAATGTATCTCAGATAAAACATACATGCACACTCACCTGTAACCAGTGTATCTCAGATAAAACATACATGCACACTCACCTGTAACCTGTGTACCTCAGACACAACACACATGCACACTCACCTGTAACCAATGTATCTCAGATAAAACATACATGCACACTCACCTGTAACCAGTGTATCTCAGATAAAACATACATGCACACTCACCTGTAACCTGTGTACCTCAGACACAACACACATGCACACTCACCTGTAACCAATGTATCTCAGATAAAACATAAATGCACACTCACCTGTAACCAGTGTATCTCAGATAAAACATACATGCACACTCACCTGTAACCAGTGTATCTCAGATAAAACATACATGCACACTCACCTGTAACCAGTGTATCTCAGATAAAACATACATGTTCACTCACCTGTAACCAATGTATCTCAGATAAAACATACATGCACACTCACCTGTAACCTGTGTACCTCAGACATAACATACATGCACACTCACCTGTAACCTGTGTATCTCAGACACAACACACATGCACACTCACCTGTAACCTGTGTACCTCAGACACAACACACATGCACACTCACCTGTAACCTGTGTATCTCAGATAAAACATACATGCACACTCACCTGTAACCTGTGTACCTCAGACACAACATACGTGCACACTCACCTGTAACCTGTGTACCTCAGACATAAACACACATGCACACTCACCTGTAACCTGTGTACCTCAGACATAAACACACGTGCACACTCACCTGGACAGTTACTGGTTTCCTCATCTTGGGCTCCCAGATGATGCCTCACACACAGATCTTCTGTTATCTCAAATTTTACTATATCAGTGTTATCTTCATCTGTACAAATAAAGTAGATTCAGTTTAATATTTTAACATAAAAGTTTGTATAGTTCCCACACAGACAATATCACTAAATACAGGTTAGTTCTTTCTTTTTATTTAAATTCCAGGTTATAATACAATAAACTAAACAAGGGGGCAATTTATGTAAATACAGTAGATTTGCATTATCAACAAATGTATAATAATAATAAGACAATGCAATAAGAAAATATATGCTTACCTGATAAATGTATTTCTTTCCGGATAAAATGAGTCCACGGCTTCATCAATTACTGTTGGGAATATCACTCCTGGCCAGCAGGAGGAGGCAAAGAGCACCACAGCAAAGCTGTTAAGTATCACTTCCCTTCCCACAACCCCCAGTCATTCCATGGAAGGAAAAAGGAGATAAAAAAGAAAGTAACACAAAGTGTAGAGGTGCCTGAGGTTTAGTAAAAAATAACTATTGAAATAAAGGGCGGTGCCGTGGACTCACCATATCCAGAAATAAAAAATTTTATCAGGTAAGCTTAAATTTTCTTTTCTTTCCTAAGATATGGTGAGTCCATGGCTTCATCAATTACTATTGGGAACCAATACCCAAGCTAGAGGACACAGATGAATAGGGAGGGACAAGACAGGCAGACCTAAACAGAAGGCACCACCGCATAAATAACCTTAATCCCAATGGACGCCTCATTCGAGACAAAATAATCAAATTTGGAAAGAGAATGCAAAGAGAACCAAGTTGCAGCCCTGCAAATCTGCTTCACAAAAACCTTCATTTTTGAAGAAAAGGAGACAGCTCTCAAGGAGTGTGCCGTAATCTTCTCAGTAGGCTACTGACTCGCAGTCTCATAAGCAAAACCAATTATACTTCTCAACCAAAGAGAAAAAGTAGAAGTAAAAGCATTCTGACCTACACGCTACCCAGAGAAACAAACAAATAGGGCAGAAGACTGGCGAAAATCCTTTGTAAGGATTCCGCTTCATGTTTTACCTATGCCTTTCCCATTCACCTTATGTAAGGATTCCGCTCCATGTTTTACCTATGCCTTTCCCATTCACCTGACTTCAGCCTTACCTGTACTTAAGGCATCAGCTGACTGCAGACAGGTGCTTAATTATTAAGTTTCTAGACTAGCTCTGAAGCGTGTCTGTTTTCCACTTGCTGTGTGTTTTTTCTGAAAACAAACCAGTCTGCTTTTCTTCCAATTACTGAATCAGCTACTACCTTGGGATTACTTATTTTTTACTGCCGGTTCATATGCTCATTTTGCCTACACAAAGTTTTACAGAGGCAAGTTTTTCTTTTTAGCGTGCACGCTACAACTGAGACTTATTTCATACTGCAGAGTGTTTGCTGCCGTCTCCCTCTGAGTTTCTATCTCATCTGAGCCACTGAAGCGTTTCTCACACACCGGACTTCAACCTCTCTTCCACTGCAACACAGCGCAACTCTTCTACAAACAACCTCCCACGGACTAAGTACAAGGACATCTCAGAATTAATTCCGCTTCTATTACACACCATCCGGTGACTGGGGGTAAGCGCTGTAGTTACTTTAAGCTGTGCTGTACAAATAAACATTGAACTTTGCTTTTCCCTGCTACTCTACTGACCGCAAGACTATCAGCACATGTGTATACCGTTCTGTGACAAACTAACTAACTGTGTCTAAAACTGAGAGTTACACTTCACACTGAACTGTTATATCTTACGCCAGCACTAATAGCAACACTACCTGCTTTCTGGAACTCTGCTTTTCTTTATCAAGATTTATCGTACTGGGAGCTAGCTGAACTCTAAAGATTGCTACTAAGAAATTGATTTATTTTTTATATTTCTTCTGATCCAGCCTTTGTTTATGTATATACTACTGCTGTGACATTCAACAGCATATGTGATTTACATCATTCGTTGCCAGACAAGTTTCTGATCTGCAATTCAATTACTTGAGAATAACAACTTCACTGAAAGCAGCTTGGTCTATGCTGTTCAATAGTCCATTTGCCAAAAGTGATACAAATCATTTATTTTGCATACTCTGCAGTTGTGATCCATCCTCACTCTCTACTAAATCCTTACATCCTTAGTCGCCTGAGATAAAATTGTAAAGCATGCACAACTTCCAAGTTGTGCAACAAACGGTCTTAAAAAGAAGAACTAGGACACAGGGAACATCCTGATTAATATTTCTGTCTGAAACTACTTTAGGAAGAAACCTAACATAGTACGATGTTATGCTCAAACGGAGCCTGCTGCAAAACTTAAGAACAAGGTTAAGACTCCAAGAAGGAGCAACACAGGCCTGATTCTGACCAAGGCCTGACAAAAAGACTGCACATCTGGCACGTCCGCCAGATGCTTATGCAGTAAAAAAGATAATGCAGAAATCTGACCCTTCAGAGTACTGGCTGAAAAAAAAAAAAAAAAACCTTTCTCCAGACCTTCCTGGAGAAAGGACAAAATTCTAGGAATCCTGACCCTACTCCTAGAGTAGCCCTAGGATTCACACCAATAAAAATATTTACGCCATATTTTATGATAATCCTTCTCGTAACGGGCTTGCAAGCCTGAATCCTGGTCTCAATGACCGACTCAGAAAAAAACATGCTTAGATAGAACTATTCGTTCAATCTTCCAGCGGTCAGCTTCAGAGAAACGATATTTGGAAGAAAGAAGGAACCCTGAATCAGAAGGTCCTTTCTCAGAGACAGTCTCCAAGGTGGAAGAGATAACATCTCCACTAGATCTGCATACCAGATCCTGCGACCCGGGATGAAAAGTCTGTCTGCTCAGGAAATCCCCTTCCCAGTTGTCCACTCAACCTGGTGGTTGATGTAAGCCACTGAGGTGATAGTCGTCTTTAGCTTGGTTCCAGACGAACAATGAGGCCAAGCCATAAGAGCATTGTAAATCGCTCTCAACTCCAAGATGTTAAAGAGAAGGGCAGACACTTCCGAGTCCACAATCCCTGCACCTTGAACAAGACCTAGACTGCTTCCCAGCCCAGCAGGTTGGCGTGCGTTGTCACGTCACCCAGGAATGTCTCTAGAAGCCCACGCCCTAAGACAGATACTCCTGAAAAACTACTATGGGAGAGAATCTCATATTGACTGTCTAGATCTATCCTATGAGACAGATCCGAAAGTTCACCATTATATGGAAAATAGTAAAGAGAATGATGTCCATGGTAACCATCAGACCAATTCTCTCCATACATTGAGTATCTGAAAGTGAAGGTAAAATCAACTGCAGCTAGATCCAAACTCCAACCTTCTGGTTGCACAATGGCTAAGCTATTTACCGGACCACAAGAGCTTGTTGTTGCCCGGACAATAAACTGCAGAAAGGAAAAGGAATAACTCCTTGATCACCTGACCTCTGTTAGAAATCTTCTCCTAGATAGAGAATCTATTAAGGTCCCCAAATAAAATTACCCTTGTAGATAGAACATGGAACCTCTTCTCCAGAGTTATTTCCCATCCATGTGAAAGTAGGTTGGACAAGATCTCTTGAAAGAGAGTTAGCTCAAAGAAGGATGACACCCGAGCCATATATTGTCCAGAAAAGCACCCTTGCAATACCCCAAGACCTAAATGTATTTCCAGGATGACGAGACTTAGAAACTTGAGAAGATCCCGAATAATGGGAACAATAAATACACATTCTTCAGGTCTATGTTCGTCATGAACAGGCCCTCTTGAACCAAAGGAGAATAGATACTACTTTGAAGGCCAGAACCTGAGAAAAATACCTAGATCCTGTTCCCAGACTGAGACTGGAACTATCCTCCCAGAGAGGAAGGCCCTGAACCCAGTTCAAGGACTGCCTCTCAACATACCTGGATAGCAGATACTTTAGAAGGAGAAATATGCCCCTGGGAGGAAATCTTAGATTGGAATCCAAAAGAAATGACTGACCCTGCAGAAAAAGGAAAAGGTTCCTCTAGTCTTATTCTCCTGACGTGGGGTAGAAAAGCCTTTTTTCATCCGTAAAGTCAGAGGATAATTCTGCCAGACCAAGTCCAAACAAGGTCTCATCCTTGAAAGGAAAATGCCACAAGCGTGGATTTGGAGGAAACGTAAAATATTGAACCTATAACTGCAGAACTATTAGCCTAGGCTGTACCACTAAGCCACAGGTAGGCTTCTCAGCTGACCAGATTTCAACCACAATGCCTGGCGGGCTAGCACAGCAAGTCTAATAAGACAAGGCCTTGCTCTAAATGAACAATTAACCTCCAGCTTCTCATCCATACATCCATAAAGGAGCAGCTACCCCCCATAGGGATCAAAGTCCTCTGAGCCATAGTAGAAAGCTCCCTTCTAGTTAGGGCTCCGTGCATTTTAATGGAGTCAGTGACAGGAAAATCCTTTGAAAGACAAAAGAAAGGTATCCCTAGCTTCTCTTATTCCTGAGAAAATATCCAAGGCACGTCTAGAAACACTTCCTCATAGAAAGGAACAACCTATAAATAATAAAGTTCAAACAACTTTCAAAGGTTGACAACAACAGGGGTATCGATGTCTTCCAAGTAGCCAAAAACCTCCTTTAGCAGTACACGAGGTGTGCAAGCATACATCTGAAAAGGACCACTTCAGTATCGGATGAAGGAATTATACTGTCCGAATCTGAGATGTTACCCACAGAAGCAACCAGCGAATTCTCCTCACCAGACTTAGGAGAGAAAGCAACCTGTGTAGCAGAATGAGGAACAGAAACCTTACTATTTGGATCTTCAAACGTCTTCTTTGGGGTTTCTGGGAAAGATCCCCTTACACTGTCTAGAACAAGAAAAACTTCCTACAGTGAAATCCTAGCAAATACATTTACTAAATATCCTAGGGTTGACAGCGACAGAATATCGGAGTCGTCCCAAGTAGCCAAAACCTCCTTAAACCATACACGAGGTGATCAGGCATAAATCTGAAGGTTATCACTTCAGCATCAGATCAAGGAATTATACTGTCCAAAACTGAGATTTCACCCTCAGAAGCTACCGACATCTGATCCTCATCAGACCTATGAGGGAGGGTAACCCGAGTAGCAGCAGGCGGAACATAAACCTTACTATCTGAATCTCTAATTTTCCTCTTGCGATTTCCCTTTAGAATCGGAAATACAGATAATGCCACAGATACCCAGAAAATAGCTGGGGAGCAAACTCTGCCAAATAACTCCTCTAGGAGATTAAGAGGAACTGCAGGGAACTGCATGTGACGCCATAGAGGCCTGGGACGTTTCAGGAGAAAGCTGTGGCATTGCCTGAACAGCATCATCCTGGGAGACATGAGGCTCAGAGGGCAACATTCAATAGATTCTATACATTTGCCCTACCAGAGAAGGTGACCATAACCGGAATTCTCAGGTACTAAACTGCTGACTTAGCAACTCTGCTATTCAAGCAACAATGAACATTTCCCCTGAGAAGCATGAAAAATGGAGATGAAATAAAATCTTTATTAATAAAGGATGCATCCTAAAATAGTTTTGGCTTGTGCCGTGCGCTTGCAATCGCTGCCAGCGGGGGGGTTGTGCCAAAGCAGGAGCGGCCACAGCATCCCCCGCCTGAAAGACCTCAGGAAGTTGGGGAGAGAGACAAAAAAGTTTGTAACAAAAGAATTTATTCCTCAAGTGCCACTAATCAATTAAACTGGATTAGCTCACCACTGAACTACAGTGCAATAAACCTGCATATAACAACCCTCAACTTGAGGATGTAAAAAATATGCCCTGCGGTAGTACTCTAGTCTCTATATAATGTATGACATATACGAAACGTTTAAATGTAAAATTAACATATAGTATCAGTAAGATTCATTAACTTTGCCTTAAAATGTATCTGTCATTTTTAAGCCATGTCTTCTCTCCGGAGAAACAATCAGAGACAGGCATAACAACGACCGTTTCACACTGAGACGTCTGACTGAAGATAAGCCCTGCCCTCAAAATAGCGACACTCTGCTCCTATGTGATGAAGACAGAGGCGGGCCATAAAATCGGGATGGGGAAGAAGCGAGCAATATCGCGCTTTGCCTAGAACAAAGTAGTCAGAAAAACTTAGGACCATACAACGGAACTGCTCCGTTTCTACCCCAAACACGGAGCATACATCACACATAAGCGCCCCAAATAAATGGCGCCACATGTAAAAGTGCGCTCACTAAATCTACAACCTCCGCTATAAAATTCCCCACATTAGCGGTGAGAAGCATAAATCCAAACACTGAGTCATTTTCAAATAAACTGAATGTAGATTATGTAAGAAAAATTTAATCTGAGCCTCCACAGAGATTTAACTCCATTCTCCCTGAAGGAGATTAACCCTTAAGTCTCCGGTCACTTGTTAATGAAGTGCCTGCCCACTGCCAGTATATCCTTCATTAAGGATCTTTAGTCCCTTATTAAGTGCAGATTGTATATTTTTCTTAAAGGGCCACTGTAAGTAAATATTTTCTATGCCTGTTACTAACTAACTACCCCAAATACGCTTTTTATCAATAGCATTTCATTAACATATCTCTACCGTATATCAGAAATCTTGTCTGCAAATGTAATTGTTTTCCAAACCCACTCCGTGGGTATCCTTTGCTCTGTACCAATCCGTTTACAATACCTAGGTTTCAAAATGGCGCTTTAAACACAAAGTTATTGGTTTAAGTATTTTGAACATGCAGTGCTGAAAATAGTGGGCAGGATAACGTGACATCATCGGCGAATAAAATATATAACTTTTAGAATGTTATGAAACTTCGTTTTGGAGAAAATATAGGTCAGTAGGTTTTAATTAATGTTTATTAACTTTAATATGTTAGTTGTTTAGCTTAAAAATTATAACAGAAAGTAATCCTTTAAGCCCTTCAGTGCCAGCCTCCTAGCCCCAGAAGACAAAAGGCACTTACCTGCACATCTAGCTGTCCGGCAGGAGGACTACTCACAGAGCATGGAGGGATGCCACTCCCTACAGAGACCAGTGAAAACAGAAAGAACAGTAAACCTACTCTGGCTTTCTATATCAGGGCAGCAACATGTTAGGAAAACGCAGCAAAGCCCACTCTACAAGTTCCCAACTGCTTAACCCCTTAGTGACCACAGCACTTTTCCATTTTCTGTCCGTTTGGGACCAAGGCTATTTTTACATTTCTGCAGTGTTTGTGTTTAGCTGTAATTTTCTTCTTACTCATTTACTGTACCCACACATATTATATACCGTTTTTCTCGCCATTTCTAAAGATACCATTATTTTCATCATATCTTATAATTTACTATAAATTTTTTTTTATAAAATATGATGAAAAATGTAAAAAAAAAAACCCACACTTTTTCTAACTTTGACCCCCAAAAGCTGTTACACATCTACAACCACCAAAAAACTCCCATGCTAAATAGTTTCTAAATTTTGCCCTGAGTTTAGAAATACCCATTGTTTACAAGTTCTTTGCTTTTTTTTTGCAAGTTATAGGGCCATAAATACAAGTAGCACTTTGCTATTTCAAAACCAATTTTTTTTCAAAATTAGCGATAGTTACAATGGAACACTGATATCTGTCAGGAATCCCTGAATATCCCTTGACATGTATATATTTTATTTTAGAAGACATCCCAAAGTATTGATTTTGGCCCATTTTGGTATATTTCAAGCCACCATTTCACAGCCAAATGCGTTCAAATAAAACATTTTTTTCACTTTTACACAAACGTTAGGTTTCTAACGGAAATTATTTACAAACAGCTTGTGCAATTATGGCACAAATGTTTGTAAATGCTTCTCTGGGATCCCCTTTGTTCAGAAATAGCAGACATATATGGCTTTGACATTACTTTTTGATAATTAGAAGGCTGCTAAATGCTGCTGCGCACCACACTTGTATTATGCCCAGCAGTGAAGGGGTTAATTAGGTAGCTTGTAGGGAGCATGTAGGGTTAATTTTAGCTTTAGTGTAGTGTAGTAGACAACCCAAAATATTGATCTAGGCCCATTTTGGTATATTTCATGCCACCATTTCACCGCCAATTTCGATCAAATAAAAAAAAAAAAATCGTTAACTTTTTCACTAACTTTGGGTTTCTCACTGAAATTATTTACAAACAGCGTGTGCAATTATTGTACAAATGGTTGTAAATGCTTCTCTGGGATCTCCTTTGTTCAGACATAGCAGACATATATGGCTTTGGCGTTGATTTTTTTGGCGTAGAGATCAGCCTTCCACCTGACACATCAGACCCCCTGATCCCTCTCAAACAGCTCTCATCCCTCCCCCACCCCACAATTGTCCCTGCCATCTTAAGTATTGGCAGAAAGTCTGCCAGTACTAAAATAAAAGCTATCTTTGATTTTTTTTTTAAAGCATATTTACATTTGTTGCTCTTTAGAATCCCCCCTTAGCCCCCAACCTCCCTGACCCCCCAAACAGCTCTCTAACCCTCCCCAAACTAACTATTTCCCACCATTTTGGGTACTGGCAGCTGTCTGTCAGTACTCACTTTGCACTTGAATGTGCTTTTTTTTTTTTTTTTTAAATAACCACTTTTTTCTGTAGTGTAGCTGCCCCCCCCCTGCATAAACTACCCCTCCCCCTCCTAGATCTATTTTATAAAATTATTTCCCGCCTCCTCTCCCACCCACAACCGCCACCCTGTCCCACCACTTTGAATTTTTATAGCCCGGATCGCGGGCGCACACGTGCACGCACCCGGCGATCTTTTCCGACTGCTGGCCGGAAGATTGCCAGCGATGGGCCGCCCACCCGCCTCCCTGTAGCTGCTTCCACCCACCAACAATCGACACCATTTCTGGCCGATGCAGAGAGGGCCACAGAGTGGCCCTCTTTGCATCGGTGTGCTAAAAAAGGTATTGCAGTGATGCCTCAATATTGAGGCATCACTGCAATACCTCAGAAGCTGCTGGAAGCGATCAGGATCGCTTCCAGAGCTTCAAACCCCAGAGGACATGCCAGGCACGTCCTTGGTCGTTAAGGGGTTAAAAGCCACCAGTGCCCTACTGAAGAGACTAACGTAGAGTACGGCTAGACCCAATCTTGAGAGGAAAGATCAAAGCAAACCTACTCTGGCTTTCAAAATAATAAAATCTTGATTGAAGTGAAATAAAATTTTCTTCATACACCAAAACTTCACTTCCTCCTTGCACCGAAGGCAAAGAGAATGACTGGGGGTTGTGGGAAGGGAAGTGATACTTAACAGCTTTGCTGTGGTGCTCTTTGCCTCCTCCTGCTGCCAAGGAGTGATACTCCCAACAGTAATTGATAAAGCCGTGGACTCACCATATCTTAGGAAAGAGATTTCTTTCTGACAAATTTCAAAGTTAAGTCTATTTGCACTCCTCCTGTATCATGTGACAGCCAACAGCCAATCACAAATGCGTGTACAAATATTTTGTGAATTCTTGCACATGCTCAGTAGGAGCTGGTGACTCAAAAAGTGTAAATATAAAAAGACTGAGCACATTTTGTTAATGGAAGTAAATTGGAAAGTTGTTTAAAAATTGCTGCTCTAGCTGAATAATGAAAGATTCATTTTGACTTGAGTGTCCCTTTAATAAACCAGGCTAATCTAGAAGGGAAAGCAGCAACTGTGCGCACAGCCCCGGGAGACTCACGTATTACTACTCACCAGCAGGGAGGGACGAATTAGTCTTATGACTATTCATTTCATCTG
The DNA here is from genome assembly GCF_027579735.1 of Bombina bombina. Classification (NCBI taxonomy): domain Eukaryota; kingdom Metazoa; phylum Chordata; class Amphibia; order Anura; family Bombinatoridae; genus Bombina; species Bombina bombina. Next base: position 476,577,655 of record NC_069505.1, on the reverse strand, counting down.
TCTCATCCTCTTCCTTGACATTTAATAGCCCAGTGCCTGAGTTTTCAAGAAGCCCTGCAATAAAATAAAAATGTACTGATAATGCACAGATTTCTTATTCTCAGCAATTTTAACATATATTAATTAAAATAATAATGTACATACCTTTTCTTAAAAGTACATAAACTCCCTATGCTATCTAACCTACATTTTAAATTGGTGGTGCTTAAAGAGACAGTATACACCATTTTTCACATAACTGCATGTATTAGACACTAAAGAAGAATATTTACAGATACTCATCCAAAAATCCAGTATAAAACCTTTTAAAAACTTACTTAGAAGATCCTAGTTTAGCACTCTTGATGAGGTTAGGCTGAGACACCCAGTGAAAGGAGCTGAGAATGCAGAAAGAGCAGACGCTCCCATCTCCCCTGCATATGAAAAGACCCATTGCACAAACTGGAGCAGCAGGAATCTGTAGACTTCAGTCTACATCTGATACTTGGTTAGGAGTCTGAAAATCAGCACAATGTTATTAAAAAAAATAAGCAAAACCAAAAATTGTTACAAAAACACTCCCAGGTGGGCTATATAAATGGATCATCTACAAAGCATTTATGCAAAGAAAAATCTAGTGAATAATGTCCCTTTAAGAACTACAAAACTGGTACACAGTAGCAATTTGCATAGCCCTTTAAATGTACACTCCCTTCAATGACTCAATGACCTCAATGCTCTAATTGGAATATACATTGGATTCGAAAAGAAATTGATAGGGGCACGTATTATTGTGGTAATGGAAGGTTCCTTGGTGATTTCAAAAGAAAAACAAAAACAAAGATGAGCTGAGTCTCTACAGCTTGAATAAATATTCTGGGTCCTAAGTAACGTCTGCTTATGTACAGAATCAATTCTATTCCCAGTGTAATCCTGATCTACAGATTGCACAAAGCTTACACAAGGCTGGATAACATACTTGGTGAAACTGTTACATGGGATGAAATCTCTTCAGATCACCTAAACACATTGACAAATAGAATGCCAAAGGTGCAAGGCTGTCATTGGTGCACATGGGGGATTCTTTGACAAAAGCAAAAGTATAAAGGACACAATTATTATTTCACTTAAAATTCATTATTTCTAACCTTGTCAATGACTGTGTTTCATATATGTTTTCATGGGAAATAAGGAAATGTCTAAGTGACCACAAGCTTTTTGTACGTGTGTATATATCTTTTTTTATTTACCATTTATTTTTAGTAATGTTCAAAGAAAAACTATAGAGTTATAACTGGGTTTCACGTGTAACTATGTACCAACCTGACTTTACAAACAGAACTGTTGCAAACAACCTTGCTTTACTTTAACACGGCTTCATAGAAACTTCTTCTGTACCATCCCAGAATACTACCATTATGTCCCTTTAAGGCAATCAGACCAGGTGTCATGTGACGTCTGCTTACCGCTGTGTGCATCATGAAGGTCTGAGGTTTGGTTCTTGTCAGACATTGTCTTGTTCAGCGCTACTGAATATGTCAGATATTCTTATAACATTTCTTCTTTACTGACAAACGCAGTGACGTGTATTGTACGTGATCTTCACAGTAACAGGAACCTAATTCACAGAAAGACACCTAAAAGGGACATTAAACACAATTTTTTCTTCTTCCACAATTCAAATGGAGCTGCTAATTGGTGGCTGCACATATATGCCCCTTTTTATTGACTCACCCAATGTGTTAAAATAGATAGCTCCCAGTAATGCATTGCTGATTCTTCAACAAACGATAGAAAACGAACAAAGCAAATTAGATATTAAACATCAATTGGAAAGTTGTTTAAATTTGTATTCTCTATCTATTCAACCCCACAAGGACAAGGCCATTTTTCAATTTCTTACCGTTAAAAAGGGACATTAAACACTTTGAGATGGTAATGTAAAATGAAAAATTTTATATAATAAAAACAACTCAATATACTTTCATTATTTATTTTGTCATCTTTGCCTGTAAATCCAATCTGAAATTGTGAGCTGTTAGAAATGGAAGTGTAGAAACTGTTAAATCCAGCACAACCATTGGCTGCACACTCTAGTGACCTATTTATAACTGACCCTAATTGGCTACAGCAGAGAAGGTAACCTAAGTTACAACATGGCAGCTCCCATTGTTTTATAGACACTAAAATTTTACACTTATTTTGTCACTTTTTAAACAACTAATGAAACTTTAAAAAATACATCTACATGTTAGTCATGGACTAATCTTTTCTTTGAATGCATCATTCTATCTAGCATGTATTTAGTGTTTAATGTCCCTTTAAGGACCAGGGCTATTTTGAAATTTCTGCTGTGTTTGTGTTTAGCTGTAATGTTCCTCTTACTCATTTACTGTACCCACACATATTATATACCGTTTTTCTCGCCATTAAATGGACTTTCTAATGACACCATTATTTTTATCAAATCTTATAATTTACTATAAAAATTTTTTATAAAATATGATGAATTATTTTTAAAAAACACACTTTTTCTAACTTTGACCCCCAAAATCTGTTACACATCTACTACCACCAAAAAAACAACCATGCTAAATAGTTTCTAAATTTTGTCCTGAGTTTAGAAATACCCAATGTTTACATGTTCTTTGCTTTTTTTGCAAGTTATAGGGCAATAAATACAAATAGCACTTTGCTATTTCCAAACCATTTTTTTTTTTCAAAATTAGCGATAGTTACATTGTAACACTGATATCTGTCAGGAATCCCTGAATAACCCTTCACATGTATATATATTTTGTTTTAGTAGACAACCCAAAGTATTGATATAGGCCCATTTTGGTATATTTCATGCCACCATTTCACGCCAAATGCGATCAAATAAAAAAATAAAATTGTTCATTTTTTCCACAAACGTTTTCACAAACTTTAGGTTTCTCACTGAAATTATTTACAATTAGCTTGTGCAATTATGGAACAAATGGTTGTAAATGCTTCTCTGGGATCCCCTTTGTTCAGAAACAGCAGACATATATGCCTTGGCGTTGCTTTTTGATAATTAGAAGGCAGCTAAATGTCGCTGCGCTCCACACTTGTATTATGCCCAGCAGTGAAGGGGTTAATTAGGGAGCTTATAGGGAGCTTGCAGGGTTAATTTTAGCTTTAGTGTACAGATCAGTCTCCCACCTGACACATCCCACCCCCTGATCCCTCCCTAACCCCTCTCAAACAGCTCTCTTCCCTCCCCCATCCCACAATTGTCACCGCCATCTTAAGTACTGGCAGAAAGTCTTCCAGTACTAAAATAAAAGCCTTTTTTTTTTAAAGCATTTTTTTTTTTTTAAATAAATACATAGTTTCTGCAGTGTAGGTTGCCCCCCGTAACCCCCCCCAACCTCCATGATCCCCCCAAACAGCTCTCTTAACCTCCCCCCTCTTCCTATTTGTGGCCGTTTTAGGTACTGGCAGCTGCCTGCCAGTACCCAATTTCTTTACAAATTTGCTAATATTATTATTTTACCCCATTTTTCCGTAGCGTAACTGTCCTCCCTCAATATCCTACTACCCCCCCCCCCTCCCAGATCCCCTTTCCAAACAATATTTCCCCTCTCCCTCTCGCATAGATCCAGCAATTATCGATCGGGCGCTCCCGCCCACCTTCCCGGAACAGTGGCCGGAACTAGTCCAGCGATGGGCCGCCCACCCACCTCCCTGCAGCTGCTCCCACCCACCAACGATCGGCACCATCGCTTGCCGATGCAGAAAGGGTCACAGAGTGGCCCTCTCTGCATTGTGTGCCAAAAAAGGTATTGCAGTGATGCCTTAATATCGAGGCATCACGGCAATACCTTGAAAGTGGCTGGAAGCGATCAGGATTGCTTCCAGCCGCTTTAAACCCCCAACATCGTACAGGGTACGTCGTTGGACTTTAATGACCAGTTTGTGTAAAAGGACTTTAAACACTAAATAGATTTCATGCACCTCACTCTAATTATGAGCTCTGTCATGTTGGAACTTAGGTTACACTACACATAGTGCAGAATTATATAACATTACATTAGCCAAACGTTTTAAATCATAATATTCCCTTTTTATTTTTAAAAAATATCGCCGTTATACAGACCCGCTCTCTGGGCTCTGCTGAGCGGGTCTGTTTTTTTTACTGAGCGCATCGGGTCAGCTGTATAGTCACAGCCCGGCCCGACCGCGCCATTAGACACAATGCAGCTCGCTCCCGCTGTCAGACAGAGCAGGAGCGAGCTGCATTGTGTCTAATGGCGCGGTCGGGCCGGGCTGTGACTATACAGTTGGCCCGATGCGCTCAGTAAAAACAACAGACCCGCTCAGCAGAGCCCAGAAAGCGGGTCTGTAAAACGGCAATATTTTTTAAAAATAAAAAGGCAATATTATGATTTAAAACATTTGGCTAATGTAATGTTATATAATTCTGCACTATGTGCAGAATTATATAACATTTTTTTTAAGGTTTACTGACCCTTTAACTCCAAGCTGTATAGGCTCGAAAGCCTACTACCAATTAAGCATATTAGGTGATGTGCATCTCTGTAATGAGAAGGGGTGTGGTCTAATGACATCAACACCCTATATCAGGTGTGCATAATTATTAGGCAACTTCCTTTCCTTTGGCAAAATTGGTCAAAAGAAGGACTTGACAGGCTCAGAAAAGTCAAAAATAGTGAGATATCTTGCAGAGGGATGCAGCACTCTTAAAATTGCAAAGCTTCTGAAGCGTGATAATCGAACAATCAAGCGTTTCATTCAAAATAGTCAACAGGGTCGCAAGAAGCGTGTGGAAAAACCAAGGCGCAAAATAACTGCCCATGAACTGAGAAAAGTCAAGCATGCAGCTGCCAAGATGCCACTTGCCACCAGTTTGGCCATATTTCAGAGCTGCAACATCACTGGAGTGCCCAAAATCACAAGCTGTGCAATACTCAGAGACATGGCCAAGGTAAGAAAGGCTGAAAGACGACCACCACTGAACAAGACACACAAGCTGAAACGTCAAGACTGGGCCAAAAAATATCTCAAGACTGATTTTTCTAAGGTTTTATGGACTGATGAAATGAGTGAGTCTTGATGGGCCAGATGGATGGGCCGTGGCTGGATTGGTAAAGGGCAGAGAGCTCCAGTCCGACTCAGACGCCAGCAAGGTGGAGTACTGGTTTGGGCTGGTATCATCAAAGATGAGCTTGTGGGGCCTTTTCGGGTTGAGGATGGAGTCAAGCTCAACTCCCAGTCCTACTGCCAGTTTCTGGAAGACACCTTCTTCAAGCAGTGGTACAGGAAGAAGTCTGCATCCTTCAAGAAAAACATGATGATTTTCATGCAGGACAATGCTCCATCACACGCGTCCAAGTACTCCACAGCGTGGCTGGCAAGAAAGGGTATAAAAGAAGAAAATATAATGACATGGCCTCCTTGTTCACCTGATCTGAACCCCATTGAGAACCTGTGGTCCATCATCAAATGTGAGATTTACAAGGAGGGAAAACAGTACACCTCTCTGAACAGTGTCTGGGAGGCTGTGGTTGCTGCTGCACGCAATGTTGATGGTGAACAGATCAAAACACTGACAGAATCCATGGATGGCAGGCTTTTGAGTGTCCTTGCAAAGAAAGGTGGCTATATTGGTCACTGATTTGTTTTTGTTTTTGAATGTCAGAAATGTATATTTGTGAATGTTGAGATGTTATATTGGTTTCACTGGTAAAAATAAATAATTGAAATGGGTATATATTTGTTTTTTGTTAAGTTGCCTAATAATTATGCACAGTAATAGTCACCTGCACACACAGATATCCCCCTAAAATAGCTAAAACTAAAAACAAACTAAAAACTACTTCCAAAACTATTCAGCTTTGATATTAATTAGTTTTTTGGGTTCATTGAGAACATGGTTGTTGTTCAATAATAAAATTAATCCTCAAAAATACAACTTGCCTAATAATTCTGCACTCCCTGTACAGGTATCTGAATCAGAGTTACTGCACATGCGCAAACACATCAGTACTAAAATGCAATAAAAGGTTTAAATTCTAACATGGCAGCAGTCAATGACTAGCAGGAGTCAGGGAATAACCTCAATACTATCCTTATATATAATTCATTTAACTCTGCTACATTATCATTAAAGGATACTAAACCTAAATGTTTTTTTTTCATGGACAGCGCTTGCTGAATGGTAACTACATTTAGACACCAATCAGCAAGCACTACCCAGATGCTGAACCAAAAATAGGCTGGCTCCTTAGCATAGATTCCTGCTTTTTCAAATAAAGATAGCAAGAGATCAAAGAAAAATTGATAATAGGAACACATTAGAAAGTTGCTTAAAATTGCTGCTCTATCTGAATCATAAAAGAAAAAATGTGGGTTTAGCATCTGTTTAAATGAGAAACTACACCAATTTTTGAGATCTGCAAAAAATAAAAATAAATTGGGTGTCACTTATTTCTCTTAAAGTGACAGTATACTGTAAAATAGTTTTTCCCTTAATGTGTTTACAATTACTTTTTTTTTTACCAGCTGCCGAGTATAAAATGTATGAGAATTTGCTTTTTAAGATTTATTTGTGTATATGAAATAGCTGAGTTTTGCGTTTTGACGCCCCAACCTAATAAAATGGTCTGAGCTTGTAGGTATAATCAGATCTCATTACTTTATCACATTGTGTACATATACATGTGTCTGTATCTTATATCTGTAGGTATAATCAGTTCTCATTACTTTATAACATTGTGTACATATACATGTGTCTGTATCTTATATATGTAGGTATAATCAGATCTCATTACTGTATCACATTGTGTACATATACATGTGTCTATTTTATATTTGTAGTTATAATCAGATCTCATTACTGTATCACACTGTGTACATATACATGTGTCGTTTTCTTATATCTGTAGGTATAATCAGATCTCATTACTGTATCACATTGTGTACATATACATGTGTCTTTATCTTATATCTGTAGGTATAATCAGATCTCATTACTGTATCACATTCTGTACATATACATGTGTCTTTATCTTATATCTGTAGGTATAATCAGATCTCATTACATTATCACACTGTGTACATATACATGTGCCTGTATCTTATATTTGTAGGTATAATCAGATCTCATTACTTTATCACATTGTGTACTTATACATGTGTCTTTATCTTATATCTGTAGGTATAATCAGATCTCTCTCCCCAGTACCTTATACACAGACATATAACACACAGCCCCCTCCCCAGCACCTTATACACAGACATATAACACACAGCCCCCTCCCCAGCACCTTATACACAGACATATAACACACAGCCCCCTCCCTAGCACCTTATATACAGACATATAACACACAGCCTCCCCCTGCCCCAGCACCTTATATACAGACATATAACACACAGCCTCCCCCTGCCCCAGCACCTTATATACAGACATATAACACACAGCCCCCTCCCCAGCACCTTATACACAGACATAACACACAGCCCCCTCCCCAGCACCTTATATACAGACATATAACACACAGCCCCCTCCCCAGCACCTTATACACAGGCATATAACACACAGCTCCCTCCCCAGCACCTTATATACAGACATATAACACACAGCCCCCTCCCCAGCACCTTATACACAGACATATAACACAAAGCCCCCTCCCCAGCACCTTATACACAGACATATAACACAAAGCCCCCTCCCAGCACCTTATACACAGACATATAACACACAGCCCCCTCGCCAACACATTATACACAGACATATAACACACAGCCCCATCACCTTATACACAGACATATAACACACAGCCCCCTCCCCATCACCTTATACACAGACATATAACACACACAGCCCCCTCCCCATCACCTTATACACAGACATATAACACACAGCCCCCTCCCCAGTACCTTATACACAGACATATAACACACAGCCCCTCCCCAGCACCTTATACACAGACACTTAAACTGATGATTTACTGACCCGGTCAGTTACCCAGCAGCAGATCGCAATCACGAACCACAAAGCATCAGGAAGGACAAAAGAAAACGACTATGTTTCCCAGCATTGCATCGGAGTTACCGTCTTTAGTAACAAGAACACCGAAAAAAAGAAAAATCCAAAAAGAACTACTCTTCCCAGCATGAACTGCAGCAGCTTCATTCGTAAGAATAAACCGGAAGCAGGAAGTATTCCCAACATGCATTGCACATAGATCCTATGGAAGTTTTCTATACGGGAAAGAGGATGGGCCACATTGCCTTTTATTGCAATGATTCCCCGTGTTTGTTCCTCTTGCTCCCTCTTGTGGCGGTTTACTGTTATAGCTAAATAATGTTTCTGAAATGTCCAGTTGTCACTTTTATTTTGGAATGGAAATGTAATCATCTCTATATAATAACTAATTAATCCAATATGTTAATACATTTAATGTTACATGGTTATTATATTGTATATCTAAGGAAATAATTTGTTACAGTCAGCATAAAAATGCTTTATAGCTGCCTCTGAGTCTCCTACAACATTGTAATTAACCCATTGTATGACCAAGAGAGTTCCAGAAGATACAATGGACCAGGGATAGGCACAGACAAAGGCTGTGGCAGACATTTTCCAAAGTACAGACCTTAGTGAAGGACACCAAGGTACATTTGAAATTAAAAACATTATTATATATAGTGCTGGGTGTTATTATACTGATGCAGATACCACTGATCCTATAACCAGCCTCCTCTGGCTATACCCATGTGCCAGTGTCACTGCTGTGTCATTATATAGTGCTGGGTGTTATTATACTGATGCAGATACCACTGATCCTATAACCAGCCTCCTCTGGCTATACCTATGTGCCAGTGTCACTACTGTGTCATTATATAGTGCTGGGTGTTATTATACTGATGTAGATACCACTGATCCTATAACCAGCCCTCCTCTGGCTATACCCATGTGCCAGTGTTACTACTGTGTCATTATATAGCGCTGGGTGTTATTATACTGATGCAGATACCACTGATCCTATAACCAGCCCTCCTCTGGCTATACCCATGTGCCAGTGTTACTACTGTGTCATTATATAGTGCTGGGTGTTATACTGATGCAGATACCACTGATCCTATAACCAGCCCTCCTCTGGCTATACCCATGTGCCAGTGTCACTACTGTGTCATTATATAGTGCTGGGTGTTATTATACTGATGCAGATACCACTGATCCTATAACCAGCCCTCCTCTGGCTATACCCATGTGCCAGTGTTACTACTGTGTCATTATAAAGTGCTGGGTGTTATTATACTGATGCAGATACCACTGATCCTATAACCAGCCCTCCTCTGGCTATACCCATGTGCCAGTGTCACTACTGTGTCATTATATAGTGCTGGGTGTTATTATACTGATGCAGATACCACTGATCCTATAACCAGCCCTCCTCTGGCTATACCGATGTGCCAGTGTCACTACTGTGTCTTTGTATAGTGCTGGGTGTTATTATACTGATGCAGATACCACTGCTCCTATAACCAGCCCTCCTCTGGCTATACGCATGTGCCAGTGTCATTACTGTGTCATTATAAAGTGCTGGGTGTTATTATACTGATGCAGATACCACTGATCCTATAACCAGCCCTCCTCTGGCTATACCCATGTGCTAGTGTCACTACTGTGTCATTATATAGTGCTGGGTATTATTATACTGATGCAGATACCACTGATCCTATAACCAGCCCTCCTCTGGCTATACCCATGTGCTAGTGTCACTACTGTGTCATTATATAGTGCTGGGTATTATTATACTGATGCAGATACCACTGATCCTATAACCAGCCCTCCTCTGGCTATACCCATGTGCCAGTGTCATTACTGTGTCATTATATAGTGCTGGGTGTTATTATACTGATGCAGATACCACTGACCCTATAACCAGCCCTCCTCTGACTATACCTATGTGCCAGTGCCACTACTGTGTCATTATATAGCGCTGGGTGTTATTATACTGATGCAGATACCACTGATCCTATAACCAGCCCTCCTCTGGCTATACCCATGTGCCAGTGTCACTACTGTGTCATTATATAGTGCTGGGTGTTATTATACTGATGCAGATACCACTGATCCTATAACCAGCCCTCCTCTGGCTATACCGATGTGCCAGTGTCACTACTGTGTCTTTGTATAGTGCTGGGTGTTATTATACTGATGCAGATACCACTGCTCCTATAACCAGCCCTCCTCTGGCTATACGCATGTGCCAGTGTCATTACTGTGTCATTATAAAGTGCTGGGTGTTATTATACTGATGCAGATACCACTGATCCTATAACCAGCCCTCCTCTGGCTATACCCATGTGCTAGTGTCACTACTGTGTCATTATATAGTGCTGGGTATTATTATACTGATGCAGATACCACTGATCCTATAACCAGCCCTCCTCTGGCTATACCCATGTGCTAGTGTCACTACTGTGTCATTATATAGTGCTGGGTATTATTATACTGATGCAGATACCACTGATCCTATAACCAGCCCTCCTCTGGCTATACCCATGTGCCAGTGTCATTACTGTGTCATTATATAGTGCTGGGTGTTATTATACTGATGCAGATACCACTGACCCTATAACCAGCCCTCCTCTGACTATACCTATGTGCCAGTGCCACTACTGTGTCATTATATAGCGCTGGGTGTTATTATACTGATGCAGATACCACTGATCCTATAACCAGCCCTCCTCTGGCTATACCCATGTGCCAGTGTCACTACTGTGTCATTATATAGTGCTGGGTGTTATTATACTGATGCAGATACCACTGATCCTATAACCAGCCCTCCTCTGGCTATACCTATGTGCCAGTGTCACTACTGTGTCATTATATAGTGCTGGGTGTTATTATACTGATGCAGATACCACTGATCCTATAACCAGCCCTCCTCTGGCTATACCCATGTGCCAGTGTCACTACTGTGTCATTATATAGTGCTGGGTGTTATTATACTGATGCAGATACCACTGATCCTATAACCAGCCCTCCTCTGGCTATACCTATGTGCCAGTGTCACTACTGTGTCATTATAAAGTGCTGGGTGTTATTATACTGATGCAGATTACCACTGATCCTATAACCAGCCCTCCTCTGGCTATAACCATGTGTCAGTGTCACTACTGTGTCATTATATAGTGCTGGGTGTTATTATACTGATGCAGATACCACTGATCCTATAACCAGCCCTCCTCTGGCTATACCTATGTGCCAGTGTCACTACTGTGTCATTATAAAGTGCTGGGTGTTATTATACTGATGCAGATACCACTGATCCTATAACCATCCCTTGTCTGGCTATACGCATGTGCCAGTGTCACTACTGTGTCATTATATAGTGCTTGGTGTTATTATACTGATGCAGATACCACTGATCCTATAACCTGCCCTCCTCTGGCTATACCCATGTGCCAGTGTCACTACTGTGTCATTATATAGTGCTGGGTGTTATTATACTGATGCAGATACCACTGATCCTATAACCAGCCCTCCTCTGGCTATACCCATGAGCCAGTGTCACTACTGTGTCATTATAAAGTGCTGGGTGTTATTATACTGATGCAGATACCACTGATCCTATAACCATCCCTTGTCTGGCTATACGCATGTGCCAGTGTCACTACTGTGTCATTATATAGTGCTTGGTGTTATTATACTGATGCAGATACCACTGATCCTATAACCTGCCCTCCTCTGGCTATACCCATGAGCCAGTGTCACTACTGTGTCATTATAAAGTGCTGGGTGTTATTATACTGATGCAGATACCACTGATCCTATAACCATCCCTTGTCTGGCTATACGCATGTGCCAGTGTCACTACTGTGTCATTATATAGTGCTTGGTGTTATTATACTGATGCAGATACCACTGATCCTATAACCTGCCCTCCTCTGGCTATACCCATGTGCCAGTGTCACTACTGTGTCATTATATAGTGCTGGGTGTTATTATACTGATGCAGATACCACTGATCCTATAACCAGCCCTCCTCTGGCTATACCTATGTGCCAGTGTCACTACTGGGTCATTATAAAGTGCTGGGTGTTATTATACTGATGCAGATACCACTGATCCTATAACCATCCCTTGTCTGGCTATACGCATGTGCCAGTGTCACTACTGTGTCATTATATAGTGCTTGGTGTTATTATACTGATGCAGATACCACTGATCCTATAACCTGCCCTCCTCTGGCTATACCCATGTGCCAGTGTCACTACTGTGTCATTATATAGTGCTGGGTGTTATTATACTGATGCAGATACCACTGATCCTATAACCAGCCCTCCTCTGGCTATACCTATGTGCCAGTGTCACTACTGGTTCATTATAAAGTGCTGGGTGTTATTATACTGATGCAGATACCACTAATTTTATAACCAGCCCTCCTCTGGCTATACCAATGTGTCAGTGTCACTGCTGTGTCATTATATAGTGCTGGGTGTTATTATACTGATGCAGATACCACTGATCCTATAACCTGCCCTCCTCTGGATATACCCATGTGTCTCTGTCACTACTGGGTCATTATAAAGTGCTGGGTGCTATTATACTGATGCAGATACCACTAATTTTATAACCAGCCCTCCTCTGGCTATACCCATGTGTCAGTGTCACTGCTGTGTCATTATATAGTGCTGGGTGTTATTATACTGATGCAGATACCACTGATCCTATAACCTGCCCTCCTCTGGCTATACCCATGTGCCAGTGTCACTACTGTGTTATTATATAGTGCTGGGTGTTATTATACTGATGCAGATACCACCAAGTCTATAACCAGCCCTCCTCTGGCTATACCCATGTGCCAGTGTCACCATTGTG